>NC_079522.1:14591382-14688882 GCF_003711565.1 Takifugu flavidus
ATTAAGAAAGGCAAAGTCAACCGATCGTAATGTCCAAAATTATTCCTTTTTTTGGTGATATAATGGTGGTAATGGCTGGGATTAGCATGCAGCAAAGCCCAGAGATGAATGTAAGGTGGGTTTTACTCACAGCTGCCAAACTTGAGAGGGCAGGCATGTGCATCCATGGGGAAGTCCTCCAGCTGCATGGGGCATTCTGCTGATATGGTCAATCTGAGGCAAAAACATATCAACAACATATTATAAAGTGCACATAACACCTCTTCCTGTTGAAGAAATCATCACCTGGATGTTATTTGTGATGCTTTAGTCTCAGAGGAGCTAACCCAGCATGGTATTTTCCTGCTTTGGCTGAGGAGACATTTCAGGGGTAATACTACCACCTTCTGGCCACCCGTGGTCAAAGATTTGGACCTCAAAAGCCCTCTGGATGCAGCCATGAAACCACAAATGATGAGCCTGTGTGCATTATAATGACTCTATCCATTGTTTATGTTTAATCTGCCCTGAATCTACTCAGCTGTTTCTGGGCCACCTCAGTGGCTGGGTGGCCACCAGGAAAACCAGTAACAAGATGACGTGTCATTGGCTGGACAAGACATGCTGGCAGTCCGAACACGGGCCTTGGGCTCCATGAGCAAGTCCAACACGAGCTACAGCGGACAGTCACGGTACTTCCTTTGCTTCGCTAAACAATCATACCGATAATTAGGTCATCGAGAAGTGGCAAAATTCTCTTGGGTCAAGTGGTTTTTATGCATCACCGACCCCACTTTAGTAGATTCCCCTATCTCCCCGACGGCGTGAGCAAAACATGGCAAAGTGAGCTGACTGTTTGGGGCTTCCTCTCATCCAGTGTGGACCGGAGAGAGGATGGAGCGCTGTGGATGGGTAAACGGGAACATGGCTGTGGTAGCATCTTCTAATTCTCCGTGTGGCTCAATTAGCAGGGACGCCCGCAGACACAGGTGCTTTAATTGGGCAGTATGAGTGGAAAAGAAGCTGTGTGCTGCCTGTACCACTGCAGACGCAGCTTCACAATATAGCTCATCTTAATATCTGTTCTGAGCCGGATGAGCACATTGTATCCCAATGATGGGGAACACTTCAGATAATACACACTTCAGTGAACAGCGTGGCAGCAAGTCTCAGAATAAAGGCAACACGAGCAGCACGCGAGGATGGAGCAACTCGACTGCACCTAATGTCAGCTGCCTCTGACGCACTCACTCTGCGCTAACATGGAGGTATCGACTGGCTGATTAAGCCCTATGTGCTCAGAACAGATCTGGGATCCGCTGTTAATGGACTGCTATCAAACCAAATGCATTAAGCCCGCGGAAGGGTAGTGCGGAGAGGCACTTTGGAAATTACCCGTGAAGACAAATGCATAAAAATGAAATCAAACGTTGAAACACGAGACGCTTTCATTGCCGCCCAGACAGGATGTAAAGCAGTTTTAGATGTGTGTGCGCGCTCCTGTTAGCTGCAGAGACTCTTCCTGTGAGAGACGCAGAGACGGGTCAATCCCAAAAAACAAGTTATAATGGAGAATAATGACATTTATGATGCCCTGCTTGAGATTAAACATATCCGGAAAGAACAATCAAGGATTCTGTCTGCCTTTGTGGTTAGACACTTTTTTAGCTCGCTTTAAAGCGAAGCTTGTGGAACAAAACCGCTCAGATATCTTGCTGATGCGCATGTTCTGTGTGTTTTTGCAGAGAATACAACAACAGTGCATGAACTCCTGTGGCTTAGATATTCGACTCTGTGACGACCAGATGATCAGAAATGACCTCCTGATACCTCATTTCAGCTGAGGCGTGGGGAGTCACACCAGCTCTCCCATGTTACCTATCCAGTTAGAAATACACTTCCATATAATTATAGAGTTATGGAAATGTACGCATGTGCGTACACACACATGAACACACACAGAGTTGAGCACACACAAACTTGAATGTTGCTGCAACTGACAAGAGCCAGCATAGTGTTTGACTGTGTACGTGTGACAGGGATAAGTATGGCCATCTACGGGTGTGTATGTGTGTCAGGCTGGTAACATATGGATAATCTGTCCTCCATCCAGTGTTACCGGCCCTGTGGGTAGCACTGGTATCAGATAAAGTGCTTTCGTCTGTGATACAGTCAGATTTAAGTCCTGCGGCTACAGTTAGTCCTAAGGATAAGCAAAGCCTTATTGTAATTCTCTGCTCAAAAGGTCTCAGTGAGTCCTCGTGGTCAAGCTAGATTGTACCAGGGCTTTTTTGTTTACCATCTGCTTGGCTTGTTTTATTTTACCTGGCTGCTGCATTATTGCCAGAATGTAGCTCATGTCAGGTTGCATTCTATCATAGATGGAGATCCCTCTAAACACTATCTGTGTTTCTGTGATGGAGGTTTTCCATAACTTATCAATATCAGGGATAATCAAGGTAATTTTAGGAAAGGAAAAAGACATTTAAAGGGATAATTGAAACATGATCCATTGCTTTGCTTTGATTTAATTCGCAATATTGGCCACTAGGCGTCACTGTTCTCCACCAGAGTCAGGCTGAAGCTTCTATCAGTGTTCGTCCCAGTTGATATGACACAATAAACACTAGTCTGCACTCAAGGCTGTGCTCTGAACATGTGTTAGTTGTTTGAGACACAGTAAAGGCATCAAAACAAGTTCACAACTGCAAAGTGTGTAACAGATTCATGCGTCTTTAAGTTGTACATGATGACAGCACCCTTGAGAATTCGCATATACCTCATGGTGTAAAGCAAAGTGCCATCATCCTTCAGCCTCAGCAGCTTGTTGGGCGTGGTCATGTTGTGAGCGATCGACTTCTTGCCATTAAGGAAGAAGGTATCGGGAGTCCAGATATTGCTGGCCAGCAGGTTGTTCAAAGGCAACATCTCCATCGGGCCTTTGAAGCACAGACGCTCGTCCTTCCAGCTTTGACGGAAGAACACGTCAATGGTGTATTCCTAAAACAGACAGAAAAAGGTCATGAGTGACTCAAAATAACGCTCGATGCCACAGTTCCTCCTCAGAAGGTCCAGTAAGCATCTGTGAGCACCAGAAACAAAGACATCAGTCACGTGATGCATTCCCGCTGAGACAGCAAGAAATTTATCCATTTAATTGTTAAGACTCAGACTAAGATTGTGCCTTCAAATGTTTTTATCTCATCAAATTCCTGAGACGCTTCACAACGTCTCTCCTTTCACGCATATATATGATCAAATAGTGCAGCCATTCATCATTAATTACTTGGAAACAAATACTCCTTCCCCCCCAGAATAATGAGCTTTCATGGACTGTAGATCCATTTGAGTCTCTTGCCATAGTTTGATCGCTGCCGTGCCAAAGTGCACCACAGATGCATCAGGGTGTAATAGAAACTTTAATGAAGGAGGAGATTTAATGCATTTGGCCATCCAGGTGGAACCATGCGTGTCATAAGAGAATGGATTAGTAAAGTGATGAGTCATTTGTTAAGGAGTTGGAGCGGGCCAGTCGTGATGCATTAAAACTTTTACAAGAACGGCGCCTCTCGCGTTCGTTTTGTCTCATTCTCAACTGAGAAGGAGCCAATCTTCAGAGACGGAACTGGGGCAGGACTTCACAGGAGACAGCAGGAGCGCCGTCGATGCCCAGCTCATGAAATGTAAATATAATCGCGCCCATCTAAAAATACCCAACAGCTGTCTGGAAGGACTTCAGAGATGCGTCGATACCGTCCGCCGCGGCTCAACTCACCATCTCCGTGTCAGACACCGGACCAAAGCTGGTAACAAATATATTTGTCTTGATCTCCGTCACGTTCTCTGTTGGGAGAGAAGAGATGAGGAATGCAGGAAAGGCCCCAAAGAGGGGGAAATGTTGAAACTGCTTGAATCTGCAGACGTTGGCATCATCGAACAAGGAACAAAGCAGAAAACCGAGATCATGTTCGTCTTTTGCTTAGAAATCTTTCTGCCGACAGGTGAGCAGCTGGTTCCTAGATTAAAGGGGCACAATGTGATCTTGACCGGCGTCGCTTCCATTGACGTTCAAAGTAAATACAAAACAACGATGCCCTTCCCCCGGCGATTATGAAACTCATGAAAGCCAAAATTGGATCTGTGCTATGCTAATGTCGTCAAGATGGGTAAACTAACTCCAATTGTTTGACGAGTATATTTATCTTGACGTGCACTGACCCCCCCCTCACCAAAGAGCCTCCAGAAAGTGGGCTTTTTCACAGTGAATTCAGGGGGCAGGAAGCTCAAAGGTAGACGCCAGCGCGGAGACAAAAATGAAATTGTGTCTAAACCACGCAAGATCGCATAGTGCACCTTCAAGAATTGATTACTTCCCAGGCACGCAGAAGGCTGGCTGCCATTCGTGAGCAAATTTAAAAAAATCAATCAATACAAGCATCGGATATTCCACGCCAGTTGACCCGCGGCTCCGGACGGAATCTTTGCATTCGAAATCGGCCATTCAGACCCGTAGCAGCCCACAAAACCTGCACGCAGAGTTTGAATTTGCTCCCTGGGAGCAAATACAGGTTGTTCTGCGGAGAGTGGCTGGTTCGATGCTGGATGCAGGCCCCCTTGTTTTTCTGGCATGTATTTATAGGGCCTCTTGTCAAGGGTAGCAACCGTTACCAAGAAGCCAGAGCATGCTTTTGCCATGACACATCAGCCACTTGATATATAAAAAAACCCTTCTTCCTCTTAGAAGGGGACAAATGCTGCATGCATGTGTGAAACAAAGCAAAAACGGACTCTGATGCGAGGAGCTGGTGGGAAATGTGGATTCCGTGGTACAAGCGTAGAGCTGTTACAAAAACGAAGGGAGGTGGCGGGAATAAAAGCTTCTGTGTAACTACCATTTTAGAAAGAAAAAAATGAATCCACCTCTGAATGGCAATTAGCCAGCTCAAGGTTATTTCGTGTTGCTAGGATGAAGAGTGGGAATAAAACGCTTCAGTACACTGAATTCAGCCTGGCTTGATTGATTTTTTTTTCCTTTATCATCATCACGTGCATTTGTGACCCGAGCCAAAGAGAATCTGACAGCACGTGCGCGGCTTCGTCTCAACTGACAACCTGCTGAAACCCTCATCTCCTGGTATCAGTGCAGCGAGCACAGAAAGGAGGAGGGCCTCAGACAGTGGAGTCTAAATGAGCAGATTATCATTTTGGGACGGCTCAAATGTGCCGTCTTAGAGACCTGTGGCAGTCTGTCTTCATTATACAGAGTGACCCTCTGAATGCCATGGCGGTGACAGATAAATGAAGACAAAAAGGAGCCCCCAGCCATACCCCCAAGCCCAGGTCGCAGCCTGTTGTCGTAACCGTCAAGGAGCCCATCCAGGATCCTGGTGAAAACTGTGCTGTTGTCGTTGGTAGGCGCTTCAGACTGGGACAAGCAGAGCCTGGAAGAGACGAGAGGAAGGGGAGAGTGAAAAGAACAAGGCTTGCGCTTCTTAAAACCACAAGACGTCAAACATGACGTGGTCTTTGTGATTAATGAGCCCGCCGCACAAAAGGTAGGCTTGTTCCCATTAATAATTAAAATGTAAGGACAAGTTACATCTACCAGGAGAGATAATTAAGGTCCTGCCACATGATCTAAACATAAATAAATGAGTTGACCACCACTGCTCCTCTGGAGAAACTGTCCTTTTTAAAAAGGAACACTGAAAGAGAGGGAGAGGAGGCTACAGTTTAAACCCGAGGTTTAAAAGCCATTGATCAACACAGATCGGCGTGCACGAGTCCACTGGTTTACCGACAGTGATGCCACTGATCTGCCTTTGCTTCTCTTAAGTGCTGGAGATCTACTTAAGCCAGGCTGGAGATCAGCACGGCTCATAAATATCACCAATCAGCAAGAGGAAGATCGATGGCAGGCAAAATAATATAATATAATATAAAGATGCGCGCTACCGGCGACAAAAGCAGGCGGGACGATCGTGACAGGGGAAAACGGTGATGAACTTTGAAATGCAGAGACCCTGCGTGAAATCATGCAGATGTTTTGGTATGCCTGTTCATGATGAGTTCAGCAGCTGTGTCCCAGATGTTTAGCTGTTAGCCTACCTATTCTGGCATCCGCACAGAAGCAAAAGGGAAAGGACAAGCCTGGCCATGACTGAGAGTCGACTCACTTTGTTATTCCAAGCTGCAAGACACACAGACACACACACACACACACACACACACACACACACACACACACACACAATATAAAGCCTGCAATTATGACATGGCATTATATAGACAAAGAAAGCCCTGATACTACACATTGAGGAGCAGGAATCACTGTCGCCTTTTACGATTGGTACCCCCCACCCTACCCCACCCCACCCCTTCTCACACCTCCCCAACACCGCCATCTCGCACTCAAAAAAAGAGAAAAAGAATAATATGTAACTGCGTCCCATTCACTACGTTTTCAGATGAGCTAGCCCAAATGCTGATCGCACCTGAATACAGATCGCCAAAAGCTCGTCTCCCGGGGATCGGGAACTGTTTGGATCCGGACGATCCTTCTCTTCTTCTCTAGCAGGAGCCGTTTCTGCTCCCTGTCAGCGGTTCCCCATCCCTCGGTCGGTCTGGTCTTCTCCTATAGGCTGCAGATGCGTCCTCTTTACTGCCTGCCGCACCGCGTCTCCCGCATTGCCTCCAGAGGTGTTGCACCCAGCGGCAGCACCATCACATGGGCTTCACTTCCTCGCTCCTGTCCACCACGAGGACACTGGCGTCACTTGGCATTCCTCTTTCCAAACCCCTTCTCCTTCTTCTCCCCCCCCCACCCCCCCACCCTACGCCGCCTACCGCCGTTGCGAGCTGCTGGAATGCTGCAACCGAGGCGTGTAATTGTATAATAGGTGCTTCCCATTGGTGGGGCTCCGGGAGAAGGAGGCGCACTGACACCGGCGGGTGGAGGGGGGTGGCGGGCCACGGTGCCGGTATTCCAATCGTTCCTCGCTGGATTCAGCACCGGCTAAGGACGCCATCCGTGTTTGTGGAGGCCACCTTTCCAGATCTTCTCTGAGCTCTTGTCAGAACTTTCTCCAAGCGCTCGTTACAACAGCTTCACCTTCACCCAATTACCTTCTCGCCATAATAAAATACATAGTTCCCTTTCATGTTTCGATTTCCAGTATTTGTTATCTTAAAGGCACATTAATCTATATTTGAACACCATTAATCCTCATTCATCACTTGTAATATATTTTTTAAAACCAGTTTTAGGAGGCTCGTTTTGTGGACGCTATCGCGTTCCATTTAGCTCCAATAAACCAGAAGGCGTTCATTCACTAAATGGAACGGATTTAGTTCGACCACGGAATTTGTTAAAAGTTTTCCTTTCAGTCTAATTTCCACAGTCAAACTAAAGACAATAAAATGCTGGCCAATATGACAACAGTATACGACAGTTCCAATTCGGCGAGCTGTTATTCTAAGACCGTGTCTTTGGACTTGCGGGCCTCGCATCCCCCTCAATGTACCACATCTACTGTATTAAAAAGTGTGAGTGGGGAAATAATTTATTCAAAAGGGCAGATGTAAAGCAAGTTTGTGCAAAAAACACTTCCGGTCACCGCAATTCTATGTCGAAACAGGGGTGATAACATCCTGTCGGTAGCCGTAAGAGGGTAGCCGAGATCCATGATTCATCGGCGGTAATTGGTGCCTGATTTTACCCTCTGCGTTTTCTGTAATCCGCGAGGAGCTCCGGGGTCCAGACCGGAGCTGCAGACCGCAAATGTGGATGAAACACGCCGGCTGTTCCCCCCTCAGGTGGCTGCTTTCAGCACCACCACCCCCGGTTTAGACAGCTCCTGTGTGGCGCTCGGCTGAACGTGTGTGTGTGTGTGTGTGTGTGTGTGTGTGTGTGTGTGTTGTGTGTGTGTGTGTGTAGGAGAAGGTGAGGGCTGTCATATAGGAAACTGACTGCCTCTCAATATTTGCCCTGCGGGTAACTGCGCCTGCGTGCTGGCTGCGGAGGGACCACGCAGAGATCACCTCAGCCGCACAATTTTAGGAAGAGTAAGGAAAACAATTAATGAGACACGTTTGCTGAATCAACACCACGCAAATCCATGACAGGGGGGGTCGGGCTGACATCTTAAAGGGATGTTTGAAGACGCCCATGCGATAAACGCAGCCGCGCTAATTAGGCTTGTGGAGCTCTCTGGGTCCTGCGCTCTGATTGGCTGAAATGTCTTCTCTCATTAATGACGTCATCGGCGCTCTTGTCTTTCAGGAACGCTGTTGACGGAAACAAGAAGTTGATCGCCATCTACGACACGAGGTAAAGGAAATGCCGCCGCATCAACAACGCCAACACGAGTGACGTTGGCGGTGACGCGCGTGCGCTCGCTCACGCACGCACGCACGCACGTCGACTTAATTATCCTCGCCATGTATCAGCGTAAATGATTGATTTCAGGGGCCCCGCGCTCCCGTGAACGCAAGGAAAACCGAGCATCTTGCGTGATGAACAGACGCGTCAATCAGCAGCATCGATCACAGCCCGCCTCCCCACGATCATGTTCAAGTCCCGCCATTTCTACAGAAAATTGGCGAGGAGGGGATTGGCGCAGATGGTGTGAGGAGTGAGGAACACTGTAAAAAATGGCCTTAATAATACAGTTTGGCGTCTATGACGTGGCGAACGGCAAACATACATCCAATGCTACCGTGTGATATTTGCTGGAAATTATGTGAAACATAGTTATTTATTCATTTTTTTCGATATAATGCATTGTACGCTGGTATTATAGTAAATAAACAAATACATTTTATAGTCTCAAAGATGACCTGTGACCATAATTGACTTTGAAAGTTTAGTTTGGTGATGAACTTTTAGATGTATGAGTACGGTTTGCCTTAACTTCACAGGAAATTGGAGATAGTCATGGTCCGAGATATTGGGTTTGATGGGAAGAATTGCATCATGGGACTTGTAGGCTTCAGTATTTGGAGGATAGCGTGTGATTTCCCTTGTGAGCGCTTACTAGGATGATCCTGGTGACAAATTTGCGGCATTTCCAGACGGACGGGGGGAAGTTAAATAGTAGAATAGACTATAAACACTTTACTGAGTCCATGCAACCTAATCAGGTTGAGATTTGGATTTAGAATATCTTAATAAAACCCTCTGCAGCTGTTGGTGGGGATTTTTTTTTACAGTGTTTGAGGTTTCGCCTATCATTTGAACGAGCCGAGTGCCTTTACCACCACCACCACCACACCACCACCACCACCACCAACAGCAGCAGCAGCAGCAGCAGCATCCCTGAAGACTCTCCTCATCAATATGCGCTTCAGCGCCTGAATGGAGGAGCCGTTCGTTCGCGCACCGTCGGAGACGCGCAAAGACAAGCGGGGCCAGTATCCACGCAGAGGACGATGTCAACTCATAATTCATATCTGACTCCGAACACTGCAAGCTGCTGACTTCTTACCCTCCTTTCTCGCTCGCTCGCACACGCACGCACGCGCGCACGCACACGCCGACTTTCTCCGTTTTTGGCCATCAATGGATTTTCTGTGATCGGTGTCTGGTGCCGTCTCCACTGTTGATTTCAGAGGGGCTCTCTGCTTTGATTAGACGCTAAGATAACGGGAGAAATCGGGGGGGTGATGGTCGCTCTGCACGGGGTTCGGCAGTTCCGCGTCTTTTCCGCGTTGGTTGTCGGGTCGATTGTGTGTTGCGCGAAAAGGTGAGTGCTTTTGTCATTTAGTCAAGGTTATCCCCCCCTGTCTGACTGATGTCTATTCGCAGCGTCAATGAACCGGGCAACATGTCTTTCGTGAAAGAGACGGTGGATAAACTACTGAAGGGGTACGACATCCGACTGAGGCCGGACTTTGGAGGTACAAGCGCGGCTGTTTGTTTATCTGTTTCTCCTCCTTTATTTTTGGCGCCAGCCTCCGTGTTCATAATCTGCTGCTTTACCCCCTCCCAGGTCCCCCTGTTGCAGTCGGGATGAGCATAGACGTGGCCAGCATTGACATGGTGTCAGAAGTCAACATGGTGAGTGAATTAAACATGTTTACTGTCATCCTGCCTGCAACACTGCCTTTATTTTTATTTTTATTTTTAATTTCCCACCCCATCTGTGCATTATGGGATGCAGAGGTTGGTGGACTGGGTTTCCTGGAAGCAATAAAACACACCTCATAGGCTATGCTGGCAGTGTTGCAGCATGTCAGGTGTGAGAAAATAAAGATATATTTCCTGATCCTGCAGAACTCATGAGAAGGGCTGCAGCTGCATTTGAAGTCAATATTAGACCCAGTGGCTGTACAATAAGGAGGGGAAAGCATTGGCGTTTCTAGCCCAGCTCTCTCCCTGCACTGCTCGTTAACCTCTTACACAGCAGTCAACTTTCGGGTGCTTCCTCCTCCTGCAGGGTCCCTCTGAGTGGAGGGAGCTTTGATTGAATTTGCCGTTGCTGAATGCCTGCTCAACTTGTTGACCTCAGGCTATGGTGACCTTTAAAACTTAGACAACGGGGGTCGGGTGTTGCGGCGTTCTCAGGGCTTGGATCGGGACGTTTCAGTGCAGGTGATGCCGGTGTTTTTATAGAGCGAGAGGATGCAGCTGGAGTCATGCTGAGATCAGTTCAGGGTGCATTAGAGTGCATCTGAAACACTCAAATGTCATCAGAGATTACACAGATTCATTTCACACCTAATGCTTTTTCTTGTCGACCGGATTCGCTGGCAAGGTATCGGGCTTGTTCGCCACTGCGCCGTATCATCAGATGATCATTATTTATCAGAAGGAAGGCATTTGTGTCTGTGGGTTGATCATTATTAATGATTGCGTTTTCACAATTCTGACTGATTGCGTTCAAGCGACTCAAACATCAAAGCAACTGCTTCTGTTCCTTTTTTTTTGACTGTAAAAAAAGTTGCTGCCCTCATTCTAGTCAAAGGCAGATTTTCAGTAGCTGAGGAAGTTCTTCGTACCCCGACCACCATGGAGGACAGACTGATTTATTATTGAGTGGCGAAGGTTGGAGTTCAACAAGCAACTGCTTATTTTGTTGGACCGTTCCTCAAACGCATCACGCTGTGCAACTTTTCAACCGATTTTCCCCAAGTTTAACAAGTCACTGCCTTTATCTTCCCCAGCATTCTAACCTGTCCAAGCAAACATCAGAACTGTGCTAAAACAGGCGGGTCGACAACACCTCATTCACCAGAAAGGCTCTTCCAGTTTGCACCATCAGAAGTCACAATGAGCCTTTAATAAGCACCTTGTTTGGTTAGCATTATTTGAACAAATGACAAAAAGAATGGAAGTTTAAAAGGCTCCAGGTTAATCATCATGGGCTCTGTGATTCACCAGAGAATCAGACAGCAGCATTCCCACTTAAACTGATAATGAGATCCGTTCCTCATTGTCACCAGAGCACAGAGGGACGGCACGCGTCTCGGCTGGACATGTCTGCGACCATCTCTGTCTGTAATCGACTGCAGGAGCCAAAACTGGACCAACCATTTGTTTTCCCATCAGCGTGTGACATTTGGTGGGTGTTTTTCATCCGACGCCAGGCCCGTCTGAGCGTGGGGCACATGGGGATTTATCCAGCAGGAAATGGATAATGAGTGCTTTTGTTCTAACAGCGGCAGCCGCGTGGCGTATCCACCAAGTTACGCTCCACAGCACAACCCCAATAATGCCCCTTTTTATAGAATAACAAGACTGCGTTTGAACTCAAATGAACTCCAAAATCCACTTCAGCTGCAGAGAACTGAGAGGAGAGTTTCTTTTTTTTTCGGTCAAGGGCTTTTCTGGAACCCGAGTTCTGCTTAATGAGAGCAGATCTTCTGAAGCAATTCTGCCAAATGGGACTCCCTCAAAATTGGTAATTAAACCATCCAAGATGTAAAATATGAAACAAAATGTCAGGGGTGAAGAAAGGAAAGGTGTGCACATTACACCTGCATGTGACAATTCTGATTTAGAAATATATGAAATTGTCAAACTAAGGGACAGCCCACAAGCAGATTCAACAGTTGTAGGACATGAAACCTCATTACTGAAGAACCCATTTCTCACATGCATCCCTTGATCTCATCAGGCTGCTGTGAGTGCAAAGCTGTGGTGCCTGAAAAGAGCTTCAGAGTTCTAAAACAGGGGTGTAGCTGGAGGTGATCTGTGGGCAAGCTACCAAAAGCCTGCGCGTCCCCTCCCAGCGGCGAGGAAGGTGTCGGGTCTGTCCCGAAGCAGGTTGGTGTTCTGCTTCCCAGGGAATACGTGCCCAGACGAGTTTGGATGACACCTACAGACAACTGTGTCGTGAAGCCTCAGTGCCCACGTAAAAGAGATCATTTCAACAATGAAGGCATTAGAAAGTGCTGCGATACTAGCAATCTTTTCTCATTATGGGAGTCGAAATCTTTATTAAGTCTCAACAAAAATGGCCGAACTGCTCTACAGCTCATTTCCAAGGCTTCACCCTCAGCCCAGTGGTAGGGATCCCACCCCCCACCCCCCCATTCTAAACCAACAGCCTCTCTAATTGACATCATTTAATTTACATTTTTGAAACTATATCTTCAAGAGTCTGCTGGTCTTTAGTTGTGGAATCTTCCAGAGGAAATCTCAGACGAGAAGGTGAGAGGAGATCGATAAAAACGAACGCTTCAGGAGCCATCGATCGAAACCCAGAACTACAAAGAAGATTTGTAGGCACAGACGAGGTCTGAATATTCAAAAGTTTAAAAGCTGGTGAGCAGCAGCAGCTGTCCCGGTCTGGCATCCACCTGGCGGGGCAGGCCCACGGACCGAGGTGCCCGGCGCCGACTCCTGCTCCGCCAGATGCCAAAGTGTCTGAGAAAGATGCACTAATGACCTCTGAGGTTTGTTTGTGGAAAGCCAGGGGCGTTTGCTGATGAGGAACGCATACTGGGACGAGATCAGAGCAAAACAGATTAGAGGCGCCTGACTGGTGCGCCTGGAAGCGACTTGGACATCTAGGAACGGATCTCTGCAACAAATGTAGCTGCAGTCCTCCGTGAGAGCTGAGGGGGGCTCAAAGGGGGGCTCATCTGAATGCAATGTTAGGATTCTTCTAAACGTTTGAGAGGTTTGTGAAATGGGAACAACAGGTCCGTGTGGTCGGCGCCCTCCAGGTTCATCACCTTAATTGAGGAATTCAATGTTTGTCCAGAGAAAATCGGTCTTTTCGCGCATTGGAACGGGTCAGACTTTGTGCCGTGAGTGTGCTGTAGTTCCAGTTTGACTGAGCCAGTCATCTGCACACCCACGGCTGCGTGTGGGTGTCGGAGAGAAAAACAACCCAAAAAAAAAAGAAATCTGTCATTATGAAAAGGTGAAAAGATCTCGCTCTCTCTCGATGTTGCTGCTGCTTTATGTGGAGTTCTGGCGCCTGTGAAATCGCACTTTCTTTGGTTTTAAATGCCCATTGCAGCTTCAGGTGTCTTAGTTAAGCATTAAGGTTAATTAAGTTCCAGCTACACAGCGTGCTCTGACCCAGGTGTGCTGCAATCACCTAGGCAACCACATGGCGTTGCTTTCTACGTTAAATAAACCTCGGACTCAGATGTTGCTAGTACGCAATCTATGTCACCCTAATTATCTCACATAGGTCCTCCAGCTATGCGAAAAAGAGCAGATCTTTCTTTTCTCTGTGCACTGAGTGTGGCTTAATATACCCCCATGTCTTTTATCCCGCATCCGGCTTCCTGCCTGATGGAATGTAATTGGCCTCGGGAGAGGGAGCGATGTAGGATGAAGTGATGATCAGTGAGAGTTAGAATAAGCAGAGCAGGCACTTCCTGGTTCTGCGGAACCGACCTGCTGGTACGATGGGCGCGCCGGACGGCCCCCTTCTGTCGGCTTTAGCTCTACGATCACGCTAATGGTCTCAGGCGCGAGTGCAGACGAGGGGTAGACACCCGCTCTTCCGAGGAATGTAAACCAGACAGCAGACGCCTTGTTTCCTTGGGTGTCAGGCGAACATCCCAGCCAATAAAAAAGGGGTTAAAGCATGAGCTACGTTGATAATGGGGGTTATTGGAAAGGCCACCACTCAACGGTGACTGCTAGCAGCTCGTGGCCAGAGAATGACATCAGGATGATATTTTCGAGCTTCATCGGGTGTCTGTGATCATGTTTTTGCATTGCAGGCAACAGATGATGAACAGAAGACATAAAATAACACGTTTAATGCTAAATGTTGGCCAGACAACAATAATAAAACCATAATAGGGATGAAAAATGGCCCCCCAGGGAGCCAGAGCGAGGATGGGATGAACCTTTCCTCACACCTCATTTCCTGTGTGACACTTAATCCACTGTCAAGGTACCAGGCCGCAGCTCTAGAAACCAGGGGGCAGCACTTTGTTAAATGGTTAATTCTTCAAAGATCAGGAGAAAAGAAGCCAAAATTGGTTTCTGACTGATGGAACGTTGGGGGAAGGGGGGGCAGAAACGAGCAGGACGAGTAGCCGCTGACGTTCATAACCAGGACATTAATCCAGAATTCTCACCATGACAAATTAGTTATTTTTAAACTCCATTTCAAAATCATTTACTTCTTACTTTTAGCCTTCTTTGTTTCTCGCTGATCCATTTTGAGAAATGTACATTTATTTGCCAGATTACTGCATAAACAAAGAATCTGACAATGCATCTGTTTTTTTAAATCCCATTAATCTAGTTAGTTCAGACTCTGTCGCTGCAGCGGCGGAGAAAAATGTTGAATTTATACAATTACAGCTGTTTATTTCCACCCCTCACCCTGTTGTTATGAGGCGATACATCTTAAAAGAGGAGACAGTGAGGACATTATCCCATATATTGGAGACCGACACCATCAGTGAGAGGGAAAAAAGGCCAATTCAGTCACCTCCCCATAATTGCTCTCAGGAAGGGACAGCGCTATTTTTACCACAGAAGGGGGGTGGGGGGGCAGGAACCAGCAGAGGGATATCCCCACACTGCTGTGAGATACCGCCGCAGGGCCGTCCTGAGGGAGGGCGACAGAATTACTCAGAATGAGTCAAACAGCTCGACTTTACTGGCGGGGGTTCGCCGGGAGTAGGGAGCGTCGATATGCATCAACGTTTTTGTCTTGTTTAAGCGGGACAGTCTTTTATTTTTCCATTTTTTCTGGAATGCGAAGACGGTCCTGAGAGATGACACATGCTCTCTTTTCTCTCTTTGGCCCCATTGTACCGAGGATTGGGCGCCATGGTGACACAGCGCGAGCGGTACAGTTCTTAGATACAGCCGCTATCTTGACATAGCAGTCGTGCTAACACTGCAGAGAGAGAGAGAGAGAGAGAGAGAGAGAGAGAGAGCAAGATTAAATTGACTATGGATCAATTTGCAGCCAAAAGTGCTTATCTGAATTCTCACACACCCTGAATTAATGTAATTATCCAGTCCAGTTAATTGAATAATTGAGGCTTCGCAAGTCTTTTCCAGTGGTCACTGTCATTATCTCCCCCCAAAACATATGCTAATGAGCAAACAGCGGCGGGAGTCCATGTGTGTGATGGTCAATAATTCATAAATCCACGGGCCCGGTTCACAGAGGAGTCCCTTAAAAAAGAGAAAAATAAAGTTCCGCGGCAGGTGAAGCCGAACTCATCCTCATCTGGAATTCTATTTGATTGTCTCCATGAAAGATTGATGAGAATCTCTCAGCTGCTGTGTGTTTGTCCAGGCTACATGCTTCATTTCAATCATTTATGCCTCGCCAGGAGCGGGAGCTGCTCGCTGGACTCGCGTGCTACTGATACTCTGGCGGGAGATGGAAGCCCACCCTGAATGAAGGGGCGAGGTGGGAGGCAACGTCAAATTTATTAGTCATTGGAGGCGCGGATTGATGGAGGTTGAGGTGCAGCCATGGAGGAGACGGGGACGTCCAAGTCTGCAGTTCTCGTTCTCGCAGCAAATTTAATTTTCGCCGTGCGCTGTGATCAATCCATGCTAACCGCTGTAATTGAACGATGACTGATGACGTTTATTGCCCTTCATGTCACCGCATCCTTGAAAATGAGGGTGATTTATTCTCTGATCTATTCAAGCGACGCGCCAGCGGTTAACCCCACATTCCCAGAAGGGGTGAGAGTTATTCAAAGGAGGGAGATTAACCTATGTGGGAGAGGAGGTGTTTGCATCCCCGAGACGCGCGCTTCCTCGAATCAATCACGATGCTCCGCGGCAACATGCCCGCTCGTCCACCCGAGACGTAAACGCGATGAAACCAGAGAAACGAGGTCGCCCTCAATATCCCAACTGCAACCACATATAAAATAGATATCAACAAATCAAATCAGTCACGTCGTTTACATCCATGCACTTCCCGGCATAACATAAGCAACACGCTAGCTTCCAAGCAGAATGTTAGCATGATGAATGATTGCCTCACAAACCAATGATCGTTTTTTAAAGTATTGAATAATACTTCAACAGGGCTCGCGCCATTTTTCATGTATCGTGATGAAAGAGTGTGGCCACCTGCTACTGCGGTCTCCACAAATGAGGCCCAAGTGGCAATTAGAGGTCATTTTCTCTGATTAATCATTTCATTTTCAGAACTGCCATCACTGTTCTGCCGCTCTGCTCAATGTCAATGTCACCCACAAACCCTTTCAGGTGAAAAAAAAAAAACTACCGCAGAGAGCTAGCAGGACATGCCAGATTGGCTTTGGCCTTTTGGGGGTTGCGGACACCAAACGCACCACGGTTCCACCAACACACAGCACACTTATGGCACATTTGGCCTCGCGCCATTTTGTTTTCCTCCTCACGCTGTGTGACCAATCTGGATCCTGTGCTGACTAAGATCTTCCCGTTTCACATCTCTGCATGTTAGCCAAACCTGGAAATCGCTACATGTGTCGTATTAACAGGAGCAAGGGGATGAATTAGCATTCGGTTCCATGCTTGTAAAAATGCAAAACCTCTGAAGTATTCATGAGAGTATTCGTGGCTTGAGAGGCAAATAAAAAAGAATGTGTTGGTAACAATAAGACGTGGATGCAACATGCCGACTGCAGTCGTAATGTTCACTTTTGCGTTTGGCTAGAACCTATAAAAAGCACGGTGCCAAAGCCAGCTCGGTGCAGGCTGCTAGCACTGCAACCCCACAGAGGGGCAGAGGGGAGATCACGGCATCACCCCGAGGAGAGAAAGAGAGCGAGCGAGCGAGCGAGCGAGGGGTGCAGACAAACTGCAATAAAAACTGAAATAGACTGTTAGCTTTGGTAAGTGGATTATGTAGAAAGAAGGAGGGAGGAGCTCCGTCCTCCATCTCCTCTGCCGCTCTGGTCAAAAACTGCTCAAACAAATTCTTTGTGTCTTTAGTTCTTTCCAAATTGTGCAACGGTCCTCAGAACCTGCAGATATGTGGAGATGTTGAGTTTGATGCACCTACTTATTACAGACAAGACGTCAATGAGTTCCTGTTTGACATGTTTCCATCTGTCACTCAACCTTAACACTTCCTTTTACATCACTATTACCGTAGCGTTATGTAACGTACTGCGTATATCTGACCCTGCAAATTACAGGCACAATTAAAATAATTGTTATTCTTATTGTCTCTATTAAGAAATAGTTTTTATTGTTCTTTTAATGTGGACAAAGCATTTTATGTCTTGTCCATGTGGACAGTGTTTCACTGCTACTTGTTTAAATTCATTCAAAGAAACCCAATTTGTGTGGCATCTTGTGTTTAGATTGTTTTCTTAAAAATCATCCGTATGATGATATTAATGTTTTATAGCTATAGTTCATTTAGTGCAGCCGAGCCTGATCGGACGTCAATAGTGTTATGCGAGAAGCTAAGTGACAGCGCTAAATTCATGCCTCAGAAATCACTCACTCACAGATCAGTCATTCCAGACATTCATCGGGAGGCAAGCTCAAGATTGAAACACTTTCAAATAAATCACATTAAATTTAAAAAAGAGAAAGAAAACGTTGCAGCGACAGTTGAAGATTGCAACAGCAGCTAAAATGAACACTTTAAGCTAGTGAATGGGGCACACCCCTAAGAGGAAGCTTGTGTTTAAATGTATCCCTGTTCATAATGACTGTTTATGTTGTATTAGCATTACCAGCTAATACGACCCAAGAAGGGTTTTACTCATCAAGCTTAAACTCTAAATGCGCCACTGTGATTCCTTCCTTTTTGATTCTGATTGCATTTGGCTAATACAGGAATGTCAATTCACAAATTACGTACGACCCCAGAGGGTAGTAATCAAGCGCTACCGCTAACGTGCATTTCTGTTTGAGTCCCCTATGGAGAGAGAACACTAGCTGTAGCATTGAAAACATGCTTGAATGGGGAAAAATCAAAAGGTCTAACTCTTGAGAGGCAACCTGGAGAAGGGAAAGGCAGGAGATGCTTCACGCGGCTCGAGACGGCTTTATGAATCGATGCATCGCACTTTGCGAGACACTACTGTTGATCATAGCCGTCATCTTTCAGGAGCTTCTCTCGAGCTGCAGCTACGTGAGTCAAACCGCCCACACGCTTGTTGTACAACGTAGCTCGACTTTAGAGAATGTGGCTGTGAACCAGTTGGCCCACTCTCCCTCCCAGCTCCGACGTTGTGTCATTTCATGGGGGGGGAGACGTCGTCTTTTTGTGGCGGCATCTGCAACCAAAGTTCTGACCTGTGTTTCTCCCCTGTGTCTCCCAGGACTACACGTTGACCATGTACTTCCAACAATACTGGCGGGACAAGCGTCTAGCCTACCTCGGGATCCCTCTCAACCTGACCCTGGACAACAGGGTCGCCGACCAGCTGTGGGTCCCCGACACCTACTTCCTCAATGACAAGAAGTCTTTTGTTCACGGCGTCACTGTGAAGAACCGCATGATCCGCCTGCATCCAGATGGGACTGTTCTCTACGGCCTCAGGTGGGCTCTGATTCACACCGCCAGCGTGCGTCTATTGTTTACCCACTCAGTGTTGAGTGGTGCGCCTTCCTGACAGCTCAACCCATTTTTTTTCTACGTTTCTGAGCCTAGCATGTGGGCAATGCCACCCCAGCTCCATCTTTACGTTTCTTCCTAGCAATTCCACGTGTAAAATCAGGCTAAAGTCGTCAGTTGCGAAAGGAACGAGGGTACAGTCGCATCGAGTGGTTGCACTGAGCGAACATACGCCCGCAAACTGCAACTTCATAACAATTCTAATAATAGTTTCTTTATGTTGCACACTGCAGCAGCTCGTTCTGGGGCATGCAAATGAGTCACAGTTTCCACAGGCGGCAACAGCGAAAAATCTCGGGGTCAAAATGTTCTCACGTGTTCCCGATATTGAGCTGATTTCTAACGCGGCCAAAGCTGGAGTGGAGCGTTGGAGGAGGCAGGGTGCAGGTATTAGCTGCAATTGTGCACAAGGGTGATGAAGAGCTCGCAGCTGCTGCTTGATATTTGCTTCAGAAAGCCCTTGTTTTCATCTTCCCATTGATCTTTCAGACAGGCAGGTTCAGAAGAGTTAGCATGACCTATGAATATGGATGCAGGCTTTGAATTATTACAGGTTAAAATAAAGAGGTGCGTGTCTGCGTGCACGTGTGTGCGCCTGTGTGTGTAATTGTATCCATCAGTGTTGATACCTCTTAATCATACTGCTATGCTTGGTAATGCAAGTGGGGTTCACAGCACTTAGCCTCGCGGGCTACTTTTAGTGCTTTCAAAGGATCAAAGTGCGAGTCAGCCATGTGACGTGCTGTTTGGGAAATGAGCGCTTCCATAAATGTATGCCAGGTGAAGCCAGGGAGCACGCGGAGCATGATTCTGATCAGGACGCAGAGCAGCTCTGCTTGCAGGTTTGAGGAATTAACTTATTGCCTTATTGTCTAAGTTTTGCGCTAAAAAGGGGGCCATTGAGCGTCGAATACACAAATGTTTTTACAGGAGTTGCCAGTTTTTGTCAATATTTGACATCAGATTTATGAGTTTAAATCACCTCTGGTAGCGTTTTTATGTCATCTCGCCCTATTTGATGTCATGTTATTAAACTTTTTGAAATAAAAGAATAATCTCCACTGTGGAGCCACTTCCTCCTCATTGGGGTAGTTAATAAACCTGGACAAAATGTATTTATCTGTTGTGTTGTGACATCTTAACTCCATCATGCCTGGAGGTGATTCATTTTGCTGTCGTTGCAGAGGATCCATCGATATTAACTCATTTTCTTTCAGTCATTGGATCAATAAATTGACCAGCTTAATGCTGCTGCTACAAACTCTCAGCTTTGTGAATGTTTGGATATTTCCCAGAATGCTGAAGGAGCAGGCTTTCATAAAAGGACATCGCAGGTTCAGGACTATAAAACGCCTGCGTTGATGTAAAATTAGCTGTATAATAATAACACTTAGCGCGTTTCCACAGCCTCAGCTGAGTCTTAGCTGAATGGAGATAGCAGTGGCTAACTGCCAAGCAGCAGGCTTCTACCAGCACAGACTCAATCTACATTTCCTTGGCTGTTTATCTGAATTGTCTGCTTATCAGATGGTGAAGTTCATACATTTGATAAACAAAGGGATACCTCCTTGTAGCCCACTTCTAAACCGCAACCACAGGATGTAAAAACCTGCAAGAATCTGCGCTAGCTTCATTACTGCGATCCAACACAGCATCCCGTCTGCACGGACCACGCCGAGGATTGAAAATATCCTTTTTTTACCCTCTTTTCCAGGATAACTACAACTGCGGCATGCATGATGGATCTCAGGAGATATCCCCTGGATGAACAGAACTGCACGCTGGAGATTGAGAGCTGTGAGTAGAAGGTTCTAATGACTGGAGGACCGGCTGTCAGCGCACGGCGCTAGCTGAACAGAAGAGTAAATTAGCACAGGAAAAGGGAAATTGCTGCCGTGCAACCTGTTTATTCTACTGTCCGTAGCGTTCCGTGTTGATATAATTGTCAAATACAGAAAGAAGGTGGTTTATCAAGTAAGTCCATAAAGTCCACTGAAGTTTTTAACTCGGAGCTGCACTAGATCCTGTGGCTGCCCCTAATGGCACTGCTACCCGTGGAGCACCGATACACCTTTTGTTGACACATGAAACACTTGAAATGTGTGTTTGTGGAGGAAAAACAATTTTGGAGCAGTTATAGGGCTGCGGTTATAGGAAGTGACCACCAGGGGAGCTCTCTTAAATGCACCTGGTTGCATCACACCGTCACCAGGTATCAAAAATACGACTTTATCCAAGGCTACAGGTGACACACCAGAGTTCTCCCTGCTGCAGGCAACTTTCTCATCAACCTCACCCTCAATATTTTGCTCGTTTTTCTATTTGTCTTTCCCTTTTCATCACCAGAATAAACTGTTATGTAAGCATCCCATCATCTTAATGTTTTACCAATTCATACTCGAGTCTGAAGTGAGAAATAATTAGGTCCACCAACAGCGGCCGTATTCTGTCCGCTCCACTGGGGAGCAAACACACCGAGAAAGGGCAACTTCTGGTAAACAGTCATGTGGTACTACAAAAACCTCCTAAAGATAGAAAAGTGATGGACGGTCCTCCAAATTGTCCAGATCCCAATCCTCAGGACACCTCCCTGAAGGTCTCCTCCCCCAACCCATGGGAACCACCATTAGACTCTCCCCTGGAGGCTCTACGTCTTGATGGGAGAAGGCAATTACGTGGAACCCCCCATGAGGCACCTACAGATTGGAATTTTTCTGACACTTGAAGTCAAGTTTTCCCAGCAGTTCCTGCAGTTTTGGGCAGCCCAACACACACACACACACACACACACACACACACACACTGCCCTAAACAGCGTCATTACGGGAGGGTTCTTGGGGTGATCGGACAGATGCGTTTAGGGGCGCATCATTTGTATAGTGGTGTCGGAATAAAGGAGCTTCCAGAGGTGGAGATCACGAGAGCTTTTTCTCAAAGTCTTTTGACAGTTTCTGAACTCGAGTGAACCCATCAGCCAACTCGCTTTTCAAAGCAACGTCTAGTTGTTGGAAGCAACTTCAAACATGTTTTTTTTTTAATTCCATCCCAAATGACAGCCCAGTTGGATGATGAGCAACACTAAATATCTCAGTCTCCAGTGTGGGTTAGACAGATGGTTACACCTTGGTGGATATCTGCATGTGTGTGTGCTTCTCTTTTTTTCCCTGTGCAGATGGCTACACCACAGATGACATCGAGTTCTACTGGAGAGGAGGCGAGTCGGCCGTGACAGGAGTGACACGGATCGAGCTGCCTCAGTTCTCCATAGTCGATTACAAGCTGGTGTCCAGGAACGTCGTCTTCTCCACAGGTAAACGCGGCGCTCTGCTGCCTTTCCATAAGAGATGGAGCCGAAGGTGCATTTAAAGAATTGTTTCATTATCAAGACGAGCTTTTGGCCGATTTTGAGTCTGATTGTTTGATCAGCGGATGGCTACTAGATGGTGCCGGAGCGTGGTCTGTTGCTCTCAAGCCCTCCGAGCCTGAGTTCAGTTAGTCAGGCCGTCTAATTGGATTGAAGTGAGAAGATGTGCAGCCTTTGAAGCATCCCTCAAGTCACAGAGGTGGAATTAAGGATGCCGGAGTGGAAATGAGCCCGAAAAGACGCCGTAAACACTAATTTACAGAGCAGATCAGCCGCAGCGCCAGATGGTCCTTGACCCTGACGGGTGACGTCTGAGTTAATGGTTTGGTCATCACGCTGACATTAACAAAGTGGCGCTGGAGAACCCAATCAATTCAACTGGTCGATGCACGAGTCCGTGTGACGGGGGGGACATTCATCTGAAAACCCCACGGAAAATGGTGGTGAACCTTCAGTCGAGGAAAGAAAGCGTGCAAGAGATTATTGCTGTTGTAACGAGGTCCAGGCAGAGATCTCCTCCAGGACCTTTGTTGATCTTTCTTCCTTGATGCTGCCAGAGCTCCACTTAAATATTGAAAAGATGTGGATTACGTTCAGCAGCACAGGGACAGAAGGGCAGTAAAGAAGAGAAGACACCTGTCAGGAAATTGAATGTAATAAGATCGCCATCCTAACAGAAGCGGGAGAAACAGGAAAACACATATTGGCTGCAAATAAACCCGCCTAAATGCTTCGGGCCAGGTTTTAAATGTCGGTGCAGACATCATTGCAACGGGTTTTATCCTGAAGATCAAACCCCAGCAGAGCAGTTACCGATATTACACGCATCACAAACACACACCGATCGAGCGCTGTGGAGATTTGCAACGTCGCCCTTTTCAGCTTTGGGGGCAATTAATTAAGAGAGGATGACGTGTTAAGATCTCTCAAGTTGCTCCAGATGAAATCCAGTGACAGTGTCTCAGATCATGTTGTAATTAATTTGTGGGAGGGGCGCTGCAGCCAGCCTCACTGCTCCCCTGGGGGTTAGCGATGCCTTGAACCCTGAGCTTTCTATATCGTGCACAAGTTCCCACATTAAATCTGTTTTTCTTAATGTAGTCATTTAGTCACGGATGCAGATCTTTTACTGCTGCTCCCTAACCTAAGCAGCATGTCATCTGGCCAGTGGAGGCGCGTGCACGTCTGCCCGTCTGCCGCTGTAGCAGGGAAAATAAAAGCTCTGTGACATTTGGTAATGGAATCGTCTCTCACTGAAGTCCCCCTCACGAGGAACAGACACGATCCCAGTCTGAAAAGGATGCAAATCGTCCCTTTGTTTATGGTTTTGGCTCTTTGGTGCGCATCCCTTCGAAGGCTGCTCCCTTTATTTTCTCTTTGGTGTGTCTTTAACTCAGAATGGTATCGCATCCAACAGCAACACCAGTTAGCCGTACGAGGCAGAAAGCTCATGCTTTAGCGCATTCGTTGGTGAGAAGTGTCCCTCATGGGCGACGGACAGGTAAAGTTCAGCGCTCAGCGGTCCGATGCCGTGCGTGAAGCACGTGGAACGATCCCTGCATTGAACTAATGAACAGATTTGCCACCATCCAGCCTTGAATTTTCTCTCCATTTGTCTGTTCCTGGCTGTTTCTCCTTTCCCACCATTATATATTCTCCTCTCTAGGCTGTGATAGAATTCCAATTATCCTGCTGTAAAACAGGGGGGAGCGGAGCGCTCAGAGCATCATATATTAATGTGAAGTGAGGCCCACAACATTAATTATTCTTCTCTATGTACAAACACAAACACCGGCTCTTTATTGCAATATAGATGTTCGTATGCAAATACGGCCTGACCAGGCAGCATTTACGCTGCAGCGCATTGAAGCTAGTTGTTAGCATATTTATATTGATCATCGTTTGTCACTGCCACACTCAGGAGATTTATCACGATGCCTTAAATATTCGACAGCATCTATATTTCATGTTTCTTTTGCCGTGTTCCGACAGCAAAGGCCTTGAGCGGTCATCTAATTTGGTGGATTACAGAAAACATGAAGGCAGACAGGGAAGTTTCGAAGGTCTGATTTGTTTCTGCTGCTCCCACTTCTCACACAAATGACCTTCTGAATAAATCCCTGTATTATTTTGGACAAAAGGAACAAATTTCTTTTTCTTAAACTGCTTCAGTCTTCAGTGAAGCTTTAGCCGCGAGTATAAATAAAGTTAGTCGGATGTGCTAACACTCTTTTACTGAACAGGAACGAAAAGCCAGACTCTGCATCACAGGTTGTTTTTTTTTGGGAAACGTGTAAAAATCCCTCGTGGTTACCCCTCAACTCTTGTGGCCCTCTCAAAGGACCGACAGCAGACCCCCCACTCGTCATCTTCCCCGTGTCTGCCGTCAGTCCGTCATCCTCCACTCAACTTTAATACTTGTCAGTGCTTCCTGCCTCCTCGTCGGCTCCGCACATGCTGTTCCTCCCACTCGCGCATGTTGTTTGGTGTAGCAGTTACAGCCGGTACTGTTCTACACCCACACACGCCTGAACCTCGGCCTCCTCTTTCTTTTTTTTCGCAGGAGGCTGCTGCAAACACACACTGCTACTTGATTTAGGAACGGCTATGGAGGCATTAAAAGAATGAAGCTGGGTATTTTAAGACCGGCATCGGTCTTTTCTCATTTACACACTCAGAATCAGGTTTAGAATGCTTGGACCTTGCTCCCGGCTGCCAGACAGAACGAGCCAAATATAGACCTGGTGTGATGCACAAGCCTGACATCAACAAGCTTTTATGTGACAAATTTCTGCAAGAGCATAAATATAACTTACAGAAACAATTCGCACTGCAGGGATCAATAAATACGTTTTATTAAGCTATGCATACTGTGAATTTAAGCTGAATCTTATTTCTGTATGATTAAAACAAACCCTTTAATACAGAATTTATGTCCAGATTCAGTGGACTCACTAATGGTAAAAAATTCAGTCTGACAAAAGATGGGTGAACAATCTTCTATATTAATATGATCATACAGTATGTTATTACTTCTACATTTTCCCTCAATGACTGCCAAAATGATTCTATAGTAGCACAGACTGGTCAACAGCCCCAATACAAAGTCTAGCATTAATTAGCAATAATAATGTCCAATATCCTTGTGGAGGACAAGCAGTCCAGAACAACAGTATGATTTCTCAGTAGTCGGAATATAAATGACATCATTTAAAAACCATGAAGTCCAAAAAAAAAAAAAATTTGAGAAACTTACAGATTTAGGATTAATTCTCCAAATAGAATAAATGCAGAACTCTAACACGCCAGCTAATATTTTAGTTGTAAAAAGGACACGTATAACATGTTTAGATCATGTTAAAATTAGCGCCTGGTATTTACAAATACAAATAAATTGACACCCTAATGACCGCCGTAAGACTACGTAGCAACACGATCACACGGTCACCAGCTCAGAGATCGATCACAAACCCAGCGTGAGTCGTGCTGCATCACTCTGCTGATCACAAGTTAGGGCAGAAATGCCAACTCCTGCCTCCACTCCCTGACTTATGAATTTCTCAGTGCGTCTGAAGCTCTTCTGTAGCGATGCTGAATCCCTCAGCCCTCTCGTGTGATTTACGTAAAGATGACATGAGAGAATTGGATGAATCAAAACGGAAACTTTTATCGCCGTCCTGAATATTGTGTCACAGCTTGACAAAAATAGGGTTGCAGTTTTGTGTGTGTGCGACAGAGTGTCGGTGTGCCTCAGCAATAGGGATGCTTGTTACCATGGCAATAAATCTATCCCATGCTGTCGGGGTTGCCATGGAAACTGAAACAAAAACAGAAGGTGTCCCTGCCTTCTCCTGCCGTATTTTCTGCTTTTAAACCTGCAAAGCGAGATGTGTTTTGTGTGATTTTTAAACACCGCCTTGAAACCGTGCCCCCGTCTCGTCTTCAGGTGCCTATCCTCGACTGTCCCTCAGCTTCAAACTGAAGAGAAACATCGGCTACTTCATCCTGCAGACATACATGCCATCGATCCTGATTACCATCCTCTCCTGGGTCTCCTTCTGGATCAACTATGATGCCTCAGCAGCCAGAGTGGCACTCGGTAAGAAGCAGGTAGTGAGATGAGTTCAGGGACCGCGGTGCGTCCAAGTGTCCCCTTTGGACTGCGAGCCCTGTCTGTGTGCTCATTTGGAAGTTGAGCTGGTAATACTGTGGCGATATTAGGGGGAGAAAAGGGGCGGGGCTTGGCACAAATGGATATAAGCACGCCTGTGCATGTTCCAAAGAGGAAAAAGGGGAAGTAGATCCATCATCACCTGCACTATTTATGTCACCAAGAGCCAAAAGCATAAATACACATCTTCAACCCACTACAAAGCACTTCCTGTGGTTGCCGTGGTCACAAAAAGCCTGGAACGGATATAAAATAATCCTGAAGATTCAATGACTGCTCTGTCTCCTCTTGTTTCCTGAGTAAATATAGCCGAGTGTTATCACCATGGCAATACAAGTTGCTGCTGAGTAATGTTTTCTAAGGGGGGCATGTATAAAATGAAAAGGATTGGTCCAAGTACAGAACCTTGTGGAACTCCATGACAAACCCAACTATATGAAGAGGAAACATGAGTAAACTGGCATCTATCTGATAAACAGGATCTAGACCAGTCTTGTCTGGCCTTTTTCTCCTGTCTATAAGGATGTTATAATCAACGATATCAAAAGCAGCACCAAGGTCCAGCAGAACCAGTATAGAGACCAGTCCATGATCTGAAGACCATTAGCAACTTTAGCAAGTGTTGTTTCTGTGCAGTGATGAGCTCTGAAACCTGACTGAAACATCTGAAACAGACTGGTTCTCTGCAGGTGGTCCACTAACTGAGTCACCACAACCTTCTCAACAACTGGAGATATAATAGGCAGGTTAGATCATTTGCTTTGAGAATTTTCTAGTTTTTTTTAGGTTTTTACATAATCTGTTGCAAAATAATATTTGGTCTGGCCCAGAACAGAACTGCCAGTCAGTGATAAAATACTGTATGATTCATTAATTGTGCTGGGATGGGATCACAAAGACATGTGGTGGACTTGGACCTTTGAAATAACGTTACAGAAAAGTTTATTGCATCAAAGAAAGGTAAGGGCTCATTGGAGGCTCCATCTGATTCTGCAGACAACCTACTGTAACTGATAATGGTCTAACAGCTGTTGGCATGGCCTGATTAACTTCTTGTGTAATAGTTCTCATTTTATTTGTGACAAAGTTCATGAAGTCTTTACTGAGACTCAGTTAATTTGGCTGCAGTGCTGAAAAGTAACCTGGGGTTATTGTGAGTTTTCATCACTTCAAGAATAATAGGCAGTTTCAGCTTCATGGGGGCTTTTTTCAAAGCTACCAGGTCCTAATCTGCAGATTATACCAAGGGGCACACCTCCACTAATTCACTCTCTTCTTTTTCAGAGGGGCAACATTATCAAGTGTGATTCGCAGTGAGGCTGTTGCACCTTCAACAATAGAATAAACTTCAGCAGGACTAAAATTATCACGACTCCTCTCTGTAAAGTTACATGATGGTCCCAGAATTAACCCATGGATCATTACACTTGGCTACAGTTATATCTCAGAGACATTTGTTAACGTAAGGCTGTTGTATGGTCGCTGGTGTTGGAGCACAAAACAGTCTACAATTAGCAGAGTAGGCTTCTCTCCCAGTGGGTGTGTCACAGAGGGGGGGAACAGTTGGTGCTACAGCGTGGACCTTTGTTGTTGCCGGGGGAGAGTTAGCTGTAGCTACGTTGGGCCGCTCCGCAGTCACTACCTTGGCCTGGCTACCTGATAGAACTTTAGACAACCCCAAACTGCAGAATTGCGCCTCAAGCTCACTAAGCCTCGCCTCCAGAGCCATAAATAAGCTACACTTTCTACACCTATTACTATCACTAAAGAAGGCCAAAGAATAACTAAATATTTCACCCACTGAGCAGACGCAAGGTGAAACACCGGGTGAAACAGATGGTGAGGCCATGCTAATGCTAATGCTAATGCTTGGGGAAATGCTGAGCAAATGGTGCGAATAGCGTATTTGAGTAATGTGATATGTCAGTGACTGGAATTCCTCTTTATGATACCTAAAATGTGTCCAGTAGTATTTGCAAAATTGTCCAGGAATTCACTGTACTCGAGCCTCAAGCATGTTTACATCAAATTTGTGTTGTATTTCTCTGGGTGGTTCACAAAGTAGCAATGCCATTGAAGGGTCAATGAAGTGCCTCCAACACACAGTGAACCAACAGTTTCAACTGACAAAGAAAACAGGAAGTGACACAACAGGTTACTTGGTACTCAAATACAGATAGGCTACGGTTAATGAGGTTTTAGGTTGGGTATTACAAAAACACACACCCTGGTTTATTTTACATGCACTTTTTTTAACAATTTGAACACTTTCTTTTGCACACATAGACTATGGTAACTGATGTGGGCCTCAGAGTGTTTACTTGCATTTATGTGAGTTTGTGAAGCAGGTGATGTAAGTCCAGCTAGCTGCAATATCCGGTGTGCCCCTCCACAGCTGAGAGGCAAACCGGAGGTCCGTTTACTTCTCCTGATGGATCGTTACAAGCTTACAGAAGCGTAGTCTCGATGGTCGGAGAGTGTGTGTGCAGGCATGCGTGCACGCATCTCTTTTGTGTGTTTGCAAACCTGCCGGTAAGAGCAGTGTAATGATCAGGGGGTAAAATCAATTCAAGGAGGCAGGCGGGCAAACAATTGAATTGTTTGAAGGAGAAACTCATTTTCCTGAGCGATTTTCAAGGTTTGCAGAGCTACAAATGACCTGCTTGCGGCCTGCCTGCCTGCCGGCTTGCAGCCCTTTTCCCCGCTGTTGGACCCTCTACCCATAATCAGATTGTATGAGAGGTATAGGTGTGAGCATTAGCCGTAATAGGTGGTGGAGCACTTTTAGTGCAATGGCAGAGTTTAATTTCTTCCATCCTTTGGAAACCGTTTTACTCGTAACCACGGGCCCATGAAAGTGACAAATCTGAAACACTTTGCATACTAACTGGATGTGAAATTCGACTGTCTGCAAGGAATAAATGGAGACACTCAATGGGCACTGCTTCACTTTAGCATCCGTCACCATTTGAGTGTGTTTTATTGCAGCACACATGAAACCTCGTTCCCTTCATAATGTCAAGCTACATCGTTAATAGCCTATTGGCTTATCATTGGAGGACGTTTGATTGTCGTACTGCTTTGTTCCAGCTGCTGAGGTGGAAGAGAGATTCTGCGACATATAACCAGAGATGTGGGGGGAGAAACACCGTGAAAGAGTGATGTGATTTGCCATGTGGGTTTTGGTTTAACCAGAGAGAGAGAGAGAAGCAGGCAGAGAACTAGGGGAGGCAGACATAGGAGAAGAGTAAAAGAGACAGACAGAAACCTTATAAAACTGTATTTCTCCCCTGAGTATAACAGCCTGATGAAATAGGAGGGGAGCCTAGGGCGTAAGGTCCCATGATTAAATCGTCCGAATAGGGGGGGGGGGGGGGTGATCGGGGAGAGAGAAGGAGCGAAATAGGAGTGAGGGAGTGAAGACGGAGAGTAATGGTGCAGCTGAGAGTACACCTATTAGAAACAAGGCTGTCGACTCGAGGGAGGAAAAGAGCACCTGAACCATCAAATAGGGACAGGGACACATAGGACGTGCACATGCATGCTAACATCTGCACATTGGCTTCTAGTGTGGCCCCCGACTACATGCACAGCATGTATGAGCGAGTTGTGTTAACCGTGTAATGTGTCAATAAATCACACTAAGGGCTACATTGACCTTAGCTATCCACCACCCTCCCCTCCTTCATCTCTTCACTGTACTATGGCACATAAACACGCAAATGCACATGCTCGGAAATCCTTCATATATGTGTGTTGTGTGTGTGTGTGTGTGTGTGTGTGTCTGCGCTCCACCTGACGACAAATGGGCTTCAATTATTTCCAGGAACATTAGCTGAAGTAGTGGAGACATACATCAGTAATGAACTAAGATACAGTATTAGAGCGGTTTTATGAATATGAGTGAGTGTTGCATTCATGTTTGCAGTTGTGCTAATTAAGCTACGCGGCTACTTGTTTTCTGTGTATGTTTATAGTGTATATGGAACTGTTCTTCTATTTAGCCATTTTCTGTATCGAACATTTTCTGGTAGTAAAGATTTCCTGGTTTTACATCATATTCCCTCTAATTTATTGTGTGTGTGTGTGTGTGTGTGTGTGTGTGTGTGCGTGGTGGGAGGGTCTCTGCCTTTCCTGTATCTGGTTATTAGCATAATGCCATATTTGGCTCTGCATTTGCATTGTTTGCGAGGTCTTTTCTTTTCATTTGCAAAAGCTCGCTGAGGTCAAACTACACGCCACATGTAGTTACCGTCACGCTGAATTACACAAGGTGCCAAGGTGAATTTACTGGGTTATAACAAATAACCACGCCACGGTGTAACTTTTGTTAAGGTTACAAGCGGCTGGTGGGTATACGCAGGCAGCACAATTCTAATGAGTTATTTCTGCTTGATGACCACAGAGCACTCGGAGGGTTTTATGGCAGACCTTTGAATTTTAATGAATGCAAGGTTATGTATTCAAGTACTGGAATGTCTGTTCCCGCAAATAAATCTCTGCACATAACTGCATGGCCAAACATTATACAGGATTGTAAAATTCACAGCTGACATAACATAACAAAATTGGGACCTCTACAAACAACAACGAGGGCTCATATTGGAATGAGGTGTAGGACCTGCCTATATGGTCTCATAAGAACGTTCGCTGCCTCAACAATAATAAAACACCAGAGCTTATTGAAATTTTTAATAGCTACAAGTTCCTACACATCCAGATTTTGGACTCAATCTCCTCGTCGCTGAACTCCAGTTGTGTTGCTAAAAGTGCAAAAGATCAGCCTTTTTTCTGTCTGTAGAAATATGGCACAGCCACAAAAGTGCTGACCAGTTTCTACCGGTCTGGATAACATAGAATAGATCTTGATCTCTTCACTGGATGCATCCTGGCATGGTTTGGGAATAGAACAGCACAGGACTATCCACGCCTGAGTAGAACAGTAAAAACAGCATCGGAAATTATCGGATCACCACTACCACAGGACATCTACAGGACATTTAAACTAGGACAAGGAGGGAGTCCTAGCCAGCAGTATGAATGATTGAACGAACTAATGAAATGATAATAAACTTGTTGAAATGATGTTCTACTGTAAAAAGGATAACAGGAAATAATCAAGCGATATTGCCAAGACTAAAAAAATGGCTTGCAGTTGCAGAAATGTTCCGTGGATTTCGTTGAAGTGAGTAGACACTCGGCTTCCGTGGGGATGGGTGAGAAGGCCACGAAATGAATGGAGGCAGGTGGCTTGTGATAAGTAGCTGATAGCGAACAGAGGCTCCATGCAGTCTCGGAGCAGTGGCCTCAGCTGCTAGAGGGAGGACACCGGTCACTTAGCACATGGCTGTTTTCCCTCTCCCCTCAGGGAGCGTCCACAGAGCTCGGACCTGCGTCTGAGGGACAGTTTCTGCCTCCAGGCACAAGAGTACTGAACACATCAGACTACTGAACAGTAGTTTCTGAATGATTGTGGAGGATGTGGACTATTGACTTATTGATTTACTTCTTTAGTTATTTATATATGTGGGGTTTTAATTGTATATTTATTTACCTTTGTTTTTATCAGATGGTTAGTGTTGTTTTTTTATTTGCACTATTTATGTTTTTAATCGCTACAGGAAAGCCAGAATGCATTTCAATGCATTAGCTGTACTTTGTACTTACATTTATAAACCTTTTATACTTTAATGCATATGACAAATAAAGTAAACTTGCAGATGAACGTGGCGCTTCCCAATCTTCATTTTCTTCCTGCCGTACTGTCTATTCAGCCCAGTTTGTCCTTCAGTCGGTGCATTTGTCCTGAACATTGTCCATGGATCCAGGAGGAGCTATAACTGAAAAAGTTTTTAGCCACAGCTAATTTTACCGTTGGACACTTTCTGTTCTCCGACTAACGTTTTCCGGTTCTTTCCTGAAGGCATCACCACGGTGCTGACAATGACAACCATCAACACCCACCTGAGGGAGACCCTGCCCAAGATCCCCTACGTCAAGGCCATCGACATGTACCTGATGGGCTGCTTCGTCATGGTCTTCCTCGCCCTGCTGGAATACGCCTTCGTCAACTACATCTTTTTCGGGAGGGGCCCTCAGATGCAGAAAAAGCTGGCGGAGAAGGCGGAGAAGGCCAACAACGAGAGGGCGGCCAAATATGATGCGGCAAGGGTGAGTTGGGATGTATCGACTGGCTCGGATGAAGGCTCGCGGCTGTTGAATCAAATGTAACGCTTGTATAAATGTTTCATTTTTCTCCCTCCAACGTGAACGCGAACGGCCTTGACTAGCGAAAAGTAAATGTTCACCGGAGATCTCTCGTGGCAACTTCAATGTTGGTTAAACTACTTCACCATCTGTTCCCCACATATGGCTGAATATTCTCATTTCCTCAGGAGGCAGGTAGTAGGACCGCGTCCCTAAAACGGTCCAATCAGGTTAGAGGTCTTCGCCACTCACGCTCGGTGAGTTGTTCTGTCAACTGAGACCCTTCAACATCTCCGAGCCGCCATTGCCATCAGCTGACATGGACTTTTATTTCATTTTTCCTCTTCATTTTGCCTCAATTCAAAAACTATTTCCCCATCCATGGAATGAATCAAGCAGCAGACACCTTCATAATGGCTGCCACATTCTCCGGAGTCTCCATTTTGAATCTTTCATCTGAGACATTGAAATGACGCTCATGCTCAATGAAAGCTGATGTATTGAACATGGACGTGGACAAATGCATGCTATCTGTGTGAATATCCCATCCAAGTCATCATGTAAACCACGTTTCTTGCACGTTCAATGCAATCTTTAAAAATCTAAAATCATTCAGGAAAATGACCACTTAACATGTATCAAGGTTTAATTTTCACACAGCTGTAGTTCTTTACGTTGTGCGGGGGAAGGGGGGATTTGGATATATAAACTATATACTTGGATATATGACAAAAATTAGAAATATTTATTTATATAGTATTTCTCAAACCCTGTTTATCATGCAAGGAATATTCTAATGCAATACAATTTCAAACACCCTTTCTGTACCATTTCTGTGCCTTCCGTTACGAATCTGTTAGTTTCTTGAAGAACATTAAATTTTATAAATATACTTAATAATATATTCGAAATATATATATTAGTGAATCATCTCACAGACATGATTGCATCATATCTGGATTTTCTCTTTTAAGTCAAACTGTTTGAAATGCTGCCTGAAGCGGAGACTCTACAACGCTACCTGAGGGGGCGGATTTGTCCACCTCAGTGGTTTTGTGCCAACTTAATCTTAGTTGGTGTTGTTTCCCCAAAATATCTTTTAGCATGTCTTGTCTTTGGAATAGGTAGAGGCATCTGATGCAGGTTCAAAACAATGTAGTTCATGCACTGGAAGCGTGTGATGATGTTCCCTCATGTGAATAATAAGGCAGGCCTATTCGCTGATGAGTGATGATGTCAATGATCTTGGGATTTGAGTGATTACACTGAAAAATATCTACATTTTTATACATACATTATTCTGTTTTGTTTTGTTTTTTTAAATACAGTCATTTGCTTTCAAAATCAAAGACAAACAGTCAGTAAAATAGCCACCGATTTGGCCGTCACAAGTAGCTTCATGAAAAGCCAAAGTAAATCTAAAGTAAGCAGAACTTCCAAATGTGAAAAAGACTGCCACAACATTTGCATGAACAATCATCATTGTTGTTTTGTTGACTTGTTTTGCACCGGGCATGTGTGTCAATGATGATGAATATTTGGGGTTTGGAATGGTATTCACACAGGGGCATCTGTAAATGTACCGAGGCAGTCTGAGATTTTGCTTCTGATCATGTGTGTTATTAGGTAACCGTATATATATACTGTACATTACAGTCGCCGCTGGGTAAACTGCATACGTGTGTATTAGCAACTTCTGTGATGTACAGACTGATAAATGCAGAAAGGTCATTTTAAAAACCATTTGCTCTCTTTTTTTGTGTGTAACTACCAGTTCTATTCATCAGCCCTCAAGAAGTGGCAGTTTCTGGATGCTCTGACTTGTTGCCATGGCAAAAACGTGACACGGCATTGGCAGGCGTATATATAGACACGGGAGCGAGACTTCAGCCTTTTGTCATGTCTGGACAAGTCTGTAGAATTTCTGGAAGAGCGCGCCTCAGAACGTCCAGTCATCTCACCCTCTCCTCCGTTTACCAAGACTGACTGTTTCTAATTTTCTTCTCTCATTCCTCTATTTATTCAGGCAGAGCCGCACGGCCACGGGAACATCCTACTGACCACTCTGGAGATCCATAACGAAGTGGCGGGAGGTGAGATCACCACCAGCGTGGCAGACATTAGAAACTCTCAGTCCATGGTGCAGTTGGACAGCACGGCCTCGGCGCACATCCAGTACCGCAAGCAAAGCGGCGGCATCGGGCCGCGCTCGGCCAGCCGCCACTCCCTGGATCGCTCCGCCCAGATGAAACGGAGTCGCCTGCGGAGGCGATCCTCACAGCTCAAAATCAAAATCCCCGATCTGACGGATGTGAACGCCATCGACCGCTGGTCACGAATCATCTTCCCTTCTGTTTTCTCCCTCTTCAACCTCATCTACTGGCTCTACTACGTCTGATGGAACCATTACGGTGACCCGTTTCCTGTTGTTTGACTATATGTTTTCCATTTTTGTTCCATTTTGGTCCCGTTTTCTGTTGCTTTTATACATAATTGAACCTGCCGTGTTGAAGACTGTCACGTCACAAGGAGAAAAAAAAGAGCTGACAGAAGAAATGACTGTTTTGGACCAAGCACTTGTCAGGAATGTTTTTATATTTGCAGTCTTTGTATCCTTAGTATGGTCTTTTTATTTTCTAAATATGTACTGTAATTGGGACATGTGACAGTCATTTCCCAATAATTCCCCTTTGTGTGTAAATAGAGACGATACAAAGCCAGCAATTAAGTAATACAATGTTTGCAAAAAAACAACCAATTTTTCTAAGTACAAACGCAAAGTGGACACTTTATATTGCACAGGTGGTCAGATACAAATGCAAGCGATTCCTGAAAACTCCAATAAGCAAACAAATGTGTGTTTCACTGGTACCCTATGCACTACGACTGCATTTAATGATCCACCAAAAAGTAGGAAACCAACTGTTTTTGCCTTTGCTCCTGTCACAAATGCACAAGAGGAAAGACTCTGCATTCCCGGCGATTGTGACTCAGGTTCCAAATTTTTGTCTGGCGACGCGGCACCTTTTCATGCCCGAGAAAAGCGCCGGATCATTTAGATGGGACACATAAGCACAAATGTGAGCAAAACTGCCGTTTTCCCCTCTTTCGCTTCTATCTTCCATCGCTCGCACAAGTAGATTTGCACTCCGGCTGATCCACGTTTCACCAAAAACACTGACTCCCCAACCCGCCAAGAGCCTTGTAGTCAGCCCACACACAGCCCCGGAATATCTGGATCATTTCCAGGTGTTCCTTTAATTTCCCCTTGTTGATTCTTGTCATTTGTTCCACACTAAATCAGTTATGGAGAGAGAGTGAAGGGATGAGACCAATCTTCATGTACATAGGTGTGTATATACATAAAACTGTATATATATATAAATATACTGTGTGTGCAACCCAAGATGAAAATGAGCTAATATTGAGCATTTTGTGATTGTCCCACTGGCAGTTAGCTGTCAGACTAGAACAAAAGATTCAACAAACAAACATTGGGCTTTAGTCCAGTCCCGTGGAGAACACTGGTTATGTTCCGTCAGATATTCCGCCATATTGAAGATGTAGACGCCGTCTGTATATTCACCCTCCATGTTAGAGCTCCTGTATGCGCCATCATACAGAAGAAAGTGATGCAAATGGATTTCAGTTGATAGAAGCACCACTGACATCCCGTGTCTTGAATTATAAGCACATACTAGCGCTGAATGTATCGGATCCATTGTTCAGGGAGAGGATTATGAGCCATGGTCATCGTTTCTCCATCAGAATGTAATGCCCATTTTTACACTGACTAAGGGAAGGCGATTTTAAGAGCGTGTGCATGTGAATAAGTGATAAAATGACAATGAGGAAGAGAATGGTATGTAGCTCTTCTGCCTCTCCCAACTCTTGGGTAACTGTTGCCATGACGCCGAAGGTCACAGAGCGATCGGCCAATCACCACTCACAGACGATAATGTACATTTCAAACATATACTTTATACTCCAAATGCCATTTTCATGTATGGGAATACATGTAGAAAACTTGATGACACACAGTTGTATCGTGGTTAAGAAGCTCAGTCTGTACGCCAGTCAGAATCAAGTGTAAAGTGACATGTAGGCAGACTGCTATGACCAACATCTGAATGTATTGTACTTGGATTGTTGCTACACAAATGCAATTTTATTTATTGGAACAGGATCGATCTCAACTCAGAACAATTTGTACTTTGACTGATTTTCTTTTATTTTCTACTGTGTAGATGGAGCAAAGTGCAGGTTTGCTAATGATAACCATGCTAATAAATCAAACTATTCGCTCAAGGTCGAGGTATAGGAAGAAACGAGGCAGATTAAACACAAACGGACCAAATATACCGGTGATAGTAACAGCTGATTTTTCAAAAGTGGGACCAGAATTTCTTCCATTTTTTGATGCAAATGCAATTGAAATAGACACGTCAACGATTTGTTCGTCAGACAAAAAAAAAAAAGAGTTAATCTGACTCGGACTTGCCACAATATTCCATGTCACTATCTCATCCCGGAAAGTCATGGAACCAGTTTGTCCAAAGACGTTCCAGGCTGCTTTGTGTTGTTCTTTCAGGCCTACTTGTTCAGTTTACCGATCCCGCTATCAAAAACCATGTTCTGCAGTCCGTCATTGTATGAGTATATTTACTATGAAGCTCATTCATGCAGTTGAATCGTCAACAAGACTTTAGCTGTTAAAAGCAGAAACTTTATCTTGCATGCAACTACAATTTGTAACTTGGGAAGATTGTTTATGAGATATTTTACAAACTCACTTATGAGAACTGCCACTTGCTCATTTTGACATTATGCTGATGATGACATTATGAGAGCAGACATTAAAAAAAGAGTATTTAAAAAAAAAAGTCAAAGACTTCAGGTGTTGTATGGCCTTTGTCCCATAATGGAATGTGAAATGTTCTGTGCTGCCACAAAATGTATTTAGGCTTAGATTTATACTGTATATCTGTATGTTTCTCTTCCTTTTTCAATAGATTATCATGTAAAACCATCAAATAAATGATATACCTTGTACCTGTGTATGTGGTATTGCAAGCATGCATGACACTGGACTTTAAAAAGCACCAGCGTTTTGAACATCCCATCAATCATAAAAGGACAATGTAATAAAAACTCGGGACTGTTCTTTACATCCATGCAGGTGCCCTTGAGCAGGGCACAGATTCCCTGCCTGCAGCTACTCAGCAACTCCCATCTGTATGAAGTGAATTTCATGAATATGTGCCAGAATGTTGAAAAATAACAGTACATTTAAGTCCCTGGATAAATAAAAAGTGAAAAGAAGACCCTGGAGGTGGATGTTTTTATTGAACATGCAGCTTGTGCATCAAAACAATATTCATGTTTCTCCCAGTGGTAGAATAGATTTGGCCATATATAGTAAGGAAATGTGAATTCACACCGTTTTAAGAGTATTATTTCTCATTTTGTACTTATTCAGTGGACACTTTCATCATCTGGAGAGGGTTCGATCGCCTCTTTTCACACAGGTTTTTGGATTTGGAACTAACCAACAACAGCACAATGGTGAACAAAATCTGGATCTCAGTAAGCAAGTCTTGGATCTATTTACGGGAAAATATATTTCAAACATCACAATCATACCAGCTACGATGCGCAAATAGCTCCAGAAGGAAATACCATTGAGCTCAATGTAGATCTGATAGTAGCCACATTACACCAGCGCCTGTTGCTCGTAAAAGCAACAAAGGTACCAAAACTGATGCTGATGTAAGGAGAGCACTCCTCAGGACCCTCCAGGGTCGCCTCCATGACTTTCTGAGATGTTCTGCTAGTGTGAGAAGCTATACGTTGCCAACAATAGTAGCTCCGGACAAGGAAAGATGCAGCCTGTGTATTTAAAGATTGTAATCATCCACTGTAAATACAGCAATATTTACATTGCAAATGAACTAAAAATACATCCACAAAGGGAAAGCAGTCCTCACATGAGTACTTCTTGCAGCTGGTTCCTATAAATCTCAACTACAGATCTCATAGAGCACATTTAGAGGTGTGTTAAAGCTGTTACGCCCATTGTGGCGCAGTGATCACAACATTAGCTTACAGCTGATTTACAGAATCATGTACTGTGCAATCAAGTCCGGAAATCTGCCGTGTGTACGTTTACGCAACGGTCGGAGATGCAACATTACTGAGGTTTTAAACGATGTGATATTTTTTTAATTATTGTTTTTATAGAAGTGTCAATTACATTTTAAATGCCTCATTTCTCCACACACACACACACACACACACACACACACACACACTGACTCACTGTTAATGTGAATGTGCTGTAATGTGTATCAGCATTACTGTAAATGAACAAGTAACTTTGCCTTGCTAATCCCTTTGCAAACTTGTTCGCGGCATCTCTTCCACGCAATAAAATTCCATCATAATAGTGCAGATTGTGTACAGTTTCTTGTTTTAAAAGATTCTAATTAGGTCATTAGAATGAGGTCAGCGAGACCAAAGAGACTCACAGGACTATTTTGCATTTTGCCAACAAGAAAGAGCAGAAAACAACAGAGACGTGGATGTAATTTGTGGCATCGCATCTTCTGTTTACATGAAAGCTAATTATTATTATTTAAAATTATTCACTATAGGAAAAGTAAATAAAGAAGGCTGAACTACAGTAACTGATAGAGTGGCTTATATAAAAACAAAGGAGAAGCTAGCAAACACTGGGCAAATGGTTAACCTGGACCACCAAAAAGCTCTAACAGTTCAGGTTTAAAGCAGGAAATATTATTCTGGTAACCTTTGCTTGCACAGAAACACTGAGGTTCAGTATGTCCCTGCCACTCCAGGTGTGTCCCAGGGCTCTATTCTAGAGCACTTACATTTCACTTGTTATAGTTTCCACTAATGAAAGAATCAATCAAATCAAATCAATCTTTATTTATATAGCGTCTTATACAATCAAAATTGTTTCAAGGCACTTTCCAGAATCCCAGGGCCTGACCCCAGACAAGCAACAGTGGCAAGGAAAAACTCCCCTTTAACAGGAAGAAACCTTGAGCAGGACCAGGCTCATGTAGGGGGACCCTCCTGCTGATGGGGGGGTGGGTAGAGGAGAGGAGAGGAGAGGAGAGGAGAGGAGAGGAGAGGAGAGGAGAGGAGAGGAGAGGAGAGGAGAGGAGAGGAGAGGATATTGGTCAGTGTCCTTAAACCTACAGAAAATGTAGAAAGACATACAACAGAACCAAGACTCAGAATTCCATATGGAGTGTGACATATTGAAACATTTATTCCAGTATTGTAACTTTAAGGAACTTCAGCTTTGAGTCCAAACCTCAATTTTTGGAATCACCTATGAGAAAAGTGTTTCCTGTTTGGCAGAATAAATGCTTAAACTCCAGCACCCACCATTTTCACAAAATGAAAACACATTTTATAGCAGAAGGTCTTTGAATATATTGTAGCAGTCAGACATATTTGAGTCAGTAAATCAATACCACCCCCGTGGCTGTACGCAGCAGTGAGGGCAGTAAATAACATAAAAGTAGCTAAACATAGCCAAGCACGCTAATGCACAGAGGGAAACTGAGGCCTGCACGTGGAATTCTACAATGTTAGATTAGAGATACCTACGCTGATTGCAAGTCCTGAATCAATCCAGTCATGTTGTCACCACATTATTGTTTAGCATGTTATGCCAAACATGAACAGGAACAAAAGTTACAGTTTTGTTGCACCCTCTGTGCTGCCATTCACTAGCCTTGGTAACAGGTGGAAAATAAAGCCCTTTGAGCATCAAATGCTCGGTTCAAATCCCCCTAGGTCCACAGTTAACCCTCATATCCTCTCAGGCAGAGAAAATAACAGACTATTTATGGGGAATAATTTCAGAAACTGCTGACCTTGCTTCCGTTTCCCTTGTGCCTCTTTGCGGTATATGAGTCCCTCGGGGCACGCGTGGTGGGTTTTCAGTCTTTTCGTTAATGTGAATTTAAGTTCTAACCCCAAGGTATGTTTCCCGGTATTTCATTAGATTAATTATTAACAAAGATCATTGTTCAGCAGTTTGAGGGAGGCAGATACAGCTGATTAAGGCAGAACAGACGCAGGGTTTGGTCCAACATTCCTGTTCTGCTGGAGTCCATCCCAGCAGGCAGCGAGCGAGAGACGGGAATATACCCTGTCCTTCGCAGCACACACACACACACACCACACACACACACACACACACACACACACACACACACACACACACACACACACAGGCATTTAGAGCCTCCGATCAACCTGAAGTTCATGTTTTTAATGGTTGAAGGACAGTGTGGAAAACCCACACGGGCACATTGAACACATGCAGACTCCGCATCGAACGCCTGGAGCCCGAATCGACCCAACACCTTCAGTCCTGGTGGCTCATAGGGAATATTCTGTAAGTGTAACTACTGTTAGCAACTCTGCTGGAGGATGAATACAGCACGGTGGATATGTTTGTTTATCCAGGCACCTGCATGACTTCCTGTTCGAGGTACGAGCAGCCTTTGCATCGATTGACCAACCCAAATGGAGATTTGTAGATTCCCTGAAAGGGTTTTCCAGCACCCCAGGTCCCAGGAGCAGCTCAGAACTCAGCTCAGTGGGGGAGAAAAACGAAATATGACTCCAACTCATTCCTTCCACTTTTCATTGCCACACTACAAACAGATGTCCCCTCATCTTTTTCTTTTTTTTAACCACGTTCTAAAAGTGTTATTTTTGTTCTTGACGCCGCCCGCGGTCAAATCCCGTCACTGCCAAGAGGCTGACAAACAAACAAGATACAGAGGTGCTAATAAAAAACACTCAAGATGGCTGGAAACCAAAAGTCATCCCGAGGTTATTGGAGCGAAACAAAACACGGCTTCTTATTTTACGAGCGGCAGCAGCAGCCGTCGCCCGCCCGGACGAGCTGCCGTTCCCTTTGATTAAAGCCGCCCTGGATTGTGATGCTGAGGCGAGTGCTCACTGGGAGGATAAGGGCAGCAGCCTGGAGGATTCCTGGGGGGAACTGGGAGCTGAATGAATGTTTAAAACACCTGTGACAAAGTTCAGATATTGAAGGGATTAATATTGGAGAAGCAAAATAAATTATAGCTCTGATTTACAGGAAATGAGCTTCACGAGGAATTGTTCTGAATAGGGATGGGCAGGTAGCCACCAGTACTCAAGGCAATACACCAAACCTTGTGTTGAGTAGGACTCTGCACAAGAAGATGGTGGTGCCGGTGCCACGTCACGGCCACTCACCGCGGCAAATTGACGCCTCACATCCTGTCCAGACAAGCGCAGCGTGCTGTGATTGGCCCCAGTCCCTCGGTCCCTTAATCCGATCAGCGACGCCATTGTTGTTTTGAAACTTTTTACAGACGCTCTCGTCGCTCAGCTTGTTTTTTATCTGTCTCATTTACACCGAAGACGTCTCACTCCGCCTGAATGTTTGTTTGCTCGTGACGATGTTGCTAGCGAATGATTCAAGTGTCAAAAAACGTTGTTGTCCATCATGTAGTGACAGGACAACTCAAGCTTTTTGATCTGTCAAGGATTTTTGAGCTGAGAAGCAGAGGGTTCTTGGTTCCATCCCAAGTGCAGACAAAACATGCAAGATGTTCTGCTTCTAGGGGAAGGTGCCAGGACACCTTCAGAGCACTGCCGAGGTACCGTTGAGCAAGGTACCAAACCCACAAATGCTCCTCTAGGGCCCTGTGATGAACTGGGGGCTCACCCAGGGGTGGTCGCTGCCTTCACCCATATGTGCACCCCGGAAGGGATGAAGTGGACAAGAAGATGAAATAAAAAGATTTAAAATTTTGCCTTTTCTTTACAAAACAATAAAATGGGTGTAAACCGAATATATGACTTTCTGCTTCATAAATAAAGAAAAAAGCAAAAGATATTTGCCTTCATATCTCTGCTGAGTTCGGCTTCAACCAGCATGGAGACGTTTCAAAACTCTGCTTAATGTCCGCTGGTGCCTCACACGCTCCAAGAAAAACACAGGTGATCACAGGTTGGAGCTCCACCTAGTTTCAGATTTACAATATCTACCAGGTGACCATCTGAGTTATGAGACAAAGAAAAAAAGGCCACCTCGTGGACAATCTGGATGTCGGAAAACCTTAAAACTCCGATCAAGTCCACATTTCATAGATGCTATGAAGCACTTTTGCAGCAGTTTTGACTGCAAAAGCCAGAAAGACTGACTGTCTGTGGTTTTGTTAACGAAGACTGGTTTGAAAACACACTCTCAGGTGTCTAAAAAGCACTGCTGTGAGGGACTTGAAACAGTCTCTTAGCAACAACGGGCCTTCCACACTCAGGTCATCATTTTAGAATGACTGGAGATAGAGTCCAGGTTAACAAGCTCATGAAGGTGATTATCTTTCAGGGTAAATATGAAGGTGAGAATCTCAAGCTTGACCTAAATAGGCCGTCTCACACCCATGAGAGCGTCAAGATCTGTGTTTCTTGTAAGAAAAACTCACTGAATGAATTCTTTCTGATGTCTTTCTCTTCTCCCCTCCCAGGCTGCCAACTGACACACTTTTAATTCATCAGTCGCATGGCGAGCAATGCGGGGAGCGTGGGAGACGGTCAGAGGGAGAACGGCAAGGATGCAGAGAGAAGGAGACTGCGTCTCGGCATCAAAAGTCCGTCTTGGGAGACCGGGGGGAATACAATCACTCTTCCATGTGTGTTTATTGTTGAAGCCAGGCAGCGATACAACAGCACCTATGGTGACCCCCCCAGTTATCCTCATTATAACCTGCTCTTTGGAAGACACATGCAGGAAGGAGAGGACATCCTGGAAACAGAAATATTTATGGAGATTCCCTTGTCCTGCAGTGTCATAAACTCCTATCATGTATGACACATGTCTTTCATTGCATCTGCTAACTTGAGCTGTTAATAAAGGGGCTCATTGGATAAAGAGTGAAATGACCAGCGTGGTGGAATGACTTGGTACCACAAACTCGCTTGATTTCACTCTGATTAGTTACTGTTTCTAATTTAACGGATCAACTGTTTAAAAGCGTCCCTCACAGTAACCTTTCCGGAGTTTTCCGTCGTCACAGTCATCCTAAAAACCTCTACAACTAGCCAAACTTGTGAATGAGAATAGAGGCCAAAACCTACAAAAGCAAACTGAGACCCAAATCTCATAAGATAAAGCAGGTGTTTCCTGCCATATTTCCAGCTACTAACTCAGGTGTGAACAAACTAGTGCCATCTAGTGGTGAAAGTGCAAATCGCAGTTCTCAGTTGGGAATCTGTGAATCACTGAAAAAAATGGGAATTTTCCTGTAGACACACTCAGAAGTATTTTACAACCATCTGCTTTTATTTGTGTCCTTTGTGAGCTTCTGTAGGAACATGGTGGAGCAACATTCTGGCACACATGGAGCAGGACCAGCTCATTCATCTCAATTACACAAATCATTTCAGATAAAACAGAAAACACAATCCTTGAATTATGGTGACGGGGACTGAATAGGTCCCTTGTGATGCTAGCATCTTGCTAGTGGGCATTAGCTTGTTACTGCTGCACAGATTATTGATTCTCTCCACACCAATCAGAAACTGGGATGGAGAAATGCCTGATTAGAAAAGAGAACTTTTGAAGCACCAGCTCAAACAGATGCCTCATTCCTGACCAGAGGTACCAGCCGTCGTTGCTAACACTTTAAATCACATCGGCAGCATGTGTGTAAAACCCTCGAATCAGTTTTGAAAGAAATAAAATAAAATAAAACCATAATTGTGATAAATCTTTCATGGCCTTCTTTTATGTCGGCTCCATAATTCAGCAGTTGTCAGAACAGATGGTGTCGTCGTTAGCAAATGCCAAATCTGTTCAATAAAAACACTGAACGCGGGCTGAACTTTTGGTCGAGTAGATGTTGTGGGATATCTGCAGTAGCTCTCCGTAGTTCAAATACCTGATCTCTAGGGGCAGCTGTAGTTCTTCTAAATATGCAACTCTCACACTTCTTCTCTGATACTAAATTTATCTTGACCTGAGCCTCCTGCTCTCGGGTCAGTGCCAGACATTCCGTTTGTCCTACAGTCAACAGGATGGACAACCTCTCATCTTATTTATGCTCTTTTGCTCAGTGTAAATAACGTTTAAATAACATTTCAATGACACATAAAGAATTACGGCAGTGTGACAGCGTAACTGTATGTTTCTGCCCCCTGCTGGACAATTCCCGCATATGCACAGAAGACTGCATGGATGCGCCATGCATGCGTGTGTACCACCAGCTCTTATTGTACTCAGACGCCCACACACTCGTCTGCAGACAGGGAGAGGCGTGGACGGGTGATTAATGCCCTCCATTTTCACATTTCTTGCTAATTAACAGCTGCTCGTTGCTCATTCTGACATGTATTTAAAAGAATGGGCCCAGCCGGTCTCAACAGAACCACAACAGCCATAATTATACACATTTATTCATTCTGACTTCTATGGTTCGGTTCAGAAAAGAGGCCAATTTGGTGGAGGGAGGATGTTCTTGTTTTCAGTGTTTAGTCTGACTCTTTTCTGCCGTGGAGCCATTGTTGGAGCAGCAGGTCGCCTGTTTCAACCTGCTAATTGTTCACTGTTGTGTTGGAAGCAGTGTCTTGGATAACATGATGACTAACACCGACAAATCCCATTTTTTTGTTGAAATACTTCCCTGAAAAAACACATTTCATAGGATGAAGTTAATTTTGATTTGAAACCTGACTTCTGATCATCTGTGTTTGTCCAACATTAATCCTAAATCACTCCCCATCACACACACACACACACACACACACACACAACACACACACACACACACACACACACACACACACACACTAAGGGTGAATTCACTCCACAGCTCACAGCAGCTTGGCCATTTAATTGCCACGGACGTCCTGACGGAGCTGTAATACACAATTCCATCGGCGTCCGACAAAACACTCGGCAGCAGTCTGACAGGAAAGCTTTCACAGAATCAGCTCATCTCCTTGAAATGATGTTGCCAAGTAACAATAGCCTGACTATCTGACAGTGAGCGTGTATACGCGCGCGCGCGCGCGCGCGCGTGCTCTCTGAGAACATCAAGTTCAAATATGACTCTCTTGCAGCTTTAACATAGCTTATATCACAAAGACGGCTACACAAGCCCAGAGATGACAGTTATATATTTAACTGATTAATAAATGAAAAATAATTCTCTTAATATTCTTCAGAGGATGAAGTCTCGTCTTGTGTGACTCAACCAGCAGCAGATGGATTTTATTGACTGGCGCCATCTAGTGGCCAAAGCCTAGACGCTATAACTGGATCCCGAGCCTTAAGCCCCTCCCCCTTTCCCTCAACGTTGGAGAGCCGACGGTTCCCTTCGTCACTCACTCCCCTCTCTCACCCTGTGGTGCTTAACTGATCCACGTACTCCACTAATCCCCTTCTTAGTGAATGGGATTAATATTTCATTGAAGAAGAGCCTCTTATCGATACCTCGCCGCACGTTCGCGCTGTTTCAGGCCGGCTTGGAGCCAATGGTTGAATGCATGAGGCCGACCCTGGAAGATTAGTGCTGCCCTCGAAGACCCCCCGCACTTATTTAACCCAATTTAGATCATGAAAAATGGACGAAAAGCTACAGCAAGTGTTACTAGATGTGTTTTTACGCACAATATATATGCAAAAATTCAAGTGAATGCTGTACCGACAAATTTATACCCTCAGCTAAAATACCACGTTCGTCTTGCAAAAAGATAAAAAGATGATTTTAAACAGTTGCTGTGTTTCTTTCAATATAGTTTGTGTCTTTGTGAACCCCCGCGTTTCCCCTTAAAACTTGCAGGAGCCTCTTACAGAGCGTTGATCCAGGATTATCTCAGAGGCACATGACAGAATAAACGCCTCAATGAGGAGAAAAGATGCCAACCTGCGTTCCTCTCCCTGACACACACACACACACACACACACACACACACACACACACACACACACACACCACACACACACACACACACACACTGGGTTTATGCGCGTTTGCTGCAGGCTGAGACGCCAGCATGAAAATTGGATGCATGCAGTTTATCAAATCAGGCCTGAATGATTTCCACAGGGGGTTCATCATATTATTCTGCAGACTTGCGTGGGGGGAAAAAAAACAAGAAATGCACCTCTTGAGCTGCAGCACAACTTGGACAACAGCAGCAAGCAAGGAACCATCGACTTTTGAAGCAACGATGTCAATAATTGCTAAAGACAATACATTTGATATCAGTAGATAATATTAATATCTGGGTGCGCAGCTGCCCTTGGCTCCAGCTAGAGACTCATAATCATGGTGTTTAACTGTCAGCATTGACGTCATTGCGTTTCCTCAATCTGTGGAAAGACGCGATCGCGACACTCAACTGTCAAGTTGAGTCAATCAGACTCAAACCGGAAACTTTGTAATACCTTTCAAAATCAATCAAAGCCCTTTTTGAAAAAGGTAACAACCCACTGACATTAGATTAGAGTAGGTTTGTGTGAATACAGTAAGGACTTTCACTTCGCCAGTATATTCTTTTTGAGGCTTCGGTAATTCTTCTAATTTATCTAAATTCGAAAAATGCAGTTTTGTTTAAAAATCACTTGGACGACTATAACCGTCAAAACTATAATCTATATCTATAGATTTTTCACATTACCTGTTCACTGGATGCAAAATCTGTTGCAATGAAATTCGATGTTTGTTACATTTATTCGAAATTAATTATTCGAGTACTTTTTGACGTACAATGAAATTGCTAAGCGAATCTCAAAACGTCGATTTCACCCGTGAATTTAAAATATGACCTTTATTGTGAAACACTCGACCGGAAATACTCTCAATCTGCACACCAACTTCATACTGTGGTTGACAACAACGGTGTTTTCCGAAGCAGACTCTTACGTTATTGCAGCCATTTCTTTCGCTCTCTCTTCTCACATTCGCCGGTATTGAAAAAGAAATTGATCAGGATCGTTGGAGCCGCAACGAGCAAGTTTTTTGTTTTTTTTAAATTCTCGGCTGGCGTTGCCTGCCGGCTGAACATCGTCGGGATGGACCCATCTAGCCGATACCAAGTGGTGAGTGTCGATCAAAACACCGTATGTGAGCTTGGGCTGACTGAGGCCTAGCCCAAAGACACATTCGTTTAATCATGATTCATTTAACTTGAATGGAGTGTTTCACATACATACACGAGACGTCTCTGCTCAAGACGTCTCTTAAAAATTTATGGCTATTTCGGGTTGTTTTTTCTCGGAATTGTTACGCACTTCCGCATCTCGGAGGCTAACGTTAGCTTTCCTGTCCAGATGTCATTTCGTAGGCCCGGTTTTCAGGCAAAGTCCAAACAAACAGTTCCTGATATTTACTTTCTTTTTTATTTGCTCCTCTTTGAGTACGATAAGCCACATCCAAGCTGACACGGGAAACCGACCAAATATCCATTGGGCAATCATGTGGATCTGGTCAGACCCAATAACCTGTTTATTTGAGTCCCATTTCAATCGTTCATGTGTTTCACAGTTTGCTGAGTTCGTCTTTTCAGCCTTACAGTCTGGTGAATATTACATCTGAAGGCTGCTGTTGTTCTGCTTGATTTATAAGGGAACAATGGCGTGTTTGAGAGCGGTCCGGCCCAGCTGAGATAAAGTCCCCTTTGTGCTTTGGGTTCCTGCGGTTTTGGGTCTGTGCGACTGATAATCCCACAGGATCCAATGTGAGCCCAAGCTAATCGGAGCTGCTGTGCTTCCAGTTTTTCAAAGCGCGGGCCTCGAGAAGAATCGACTTTTTTGTTCCATGCGAAGTAAGACTGGGTCTGGGTGGCGAGAGGTCGACCCTTCTGCTGATCTCTTGGCACATTTTGGCCAATCTACTGAAAACAACCCCTTCCTGGTGGCTGTGTTAACATCTTGCGTAACAGCCCGTGAGCGGTTCTGACCCGGCCTCGACTCATTCAGCCACTCGTGCACAAACGGGTCGTCTTGAAGGAGTGAGCCCTGCTCGCCTGTCATTCCTGACATGTGACTGGCATCAGGCGTCACGTCGGCATTTGGTTTAATAAATAATCCCGGATGAGATGCCAGACACGAGCGCCTCAGCTGTTGCTGAAGCGGACGCTCGGATCGCTTTTTTACAGAGCCTCCTGTGTTGACACACACACACTCACACACACACGCTCGCTCGCTCTCTTTGCTTACAGTGTCAAAATATTCTGCTGAGGGCAAACAGTGGAGCTCAGACACAGCCCAGCAGAATCCACACGCTCCTGACTGCACAGGCCCAGGACAGCACTTTATGGTGCGACGACAGTCGTCTCCGTGGCAACATGCACCCTAAACACGGCAACACATTAAAAAAGAAATGTCGGTGCATTTTCTGTGCAATCGCAGCGATCCATTTTGCGAGACGCGATAAATGAATGACGCTGACCTTTTCCTAAATGACCTTGTAATCATTCTGGAGTCCTGGAAGCTCGACGCAGGTGTTCAGGAAGTGACACGTGAGCCAGCATTCACGCACAGCAGCTCTTTACCGCTGTATTACTCCTCTCGGCCTTGAGGTAAACGGCGAGCAGACGTGCGCTTTTGCCTGTGCTCTCAGCTGACCCGTTCCTCCCCCCCCCCCCCCCCCACCCAGTTGCACAACGAGGACGACTCCTCGGAGGCTTCGTCCAGCGAGCAGCCCTGCACTTCGTCCCAGGCGGCCACGTCCAACCAGGACCACGGCCAGGCCCAGCCCGGCCCGGCTCCGTCCACCAGCGTCGCCGCGGCGGCGGAGGGGCCGTCGGGGTCGTGGAGTCAGGGAGAGGGAGAGGTGCCTCCGCCTCCTTATGCGTCCATCGCCCTGGGAGCGGCGGCTGCAGCCCCCGGTGCGTGGAGCACTTTTCCTTGTGGGGGCCCTCATTCTTGTCCACCCACGTCACCGCGGGGCTGGAAACTTTTTCCTTTCCATTCAAACTGTACTGTTCTCCCGTTGCCAGAGAGTAGTTTCCAAGGGGACTTCCCAGTGCCTCCACCCTACAGCGTCGCCACCTCGCTGCCCACGTATGACGAGGCGGAGAAGGCCAAAGCCGCCACCTTGGCCGTCTCCTCTGTGGAGGTGACGCCACAGGTAAGAACCGCGGCCTCGTTTCCCGCCCGGTGAATGTCACGGCGGGAACTGACGCATATTCGCTCCCCGTCTCGCCGCCAGGATGACGAGTTCCCCCCCAGAGACGACTTCAGCGACGCCGACCAGCTTCGAGTCGGCAACGACGGAATCTTCATGCTGGCCTTCTTCAGTAAGTGTTCCCCACCGGCGTGGAAGGAATTCCGCCGCTGTTGCATTAACGGAGCGTTTATTCCTCCAGTGGCCTTCCTGTTCAACTGGATCGGCTTCTGCCTGTCCTTCTGTCTGACCAACACCATCGCGGGACGCTACGGCGCCATCTGCGGCTTCGGCCTTTCCCTCATCAAATGGATCCTTATCGTCAGGGTACGTCTGATGTGGGGAGACATTTTGGAAGCTTTTAGGTTGAAATCTAACTGAGCCTTTCTCCCCTCTTCAACCAGTTTTCCGATTACTTCACCGGCTACTTTAACGGGCAGTACTGGCTCTGGTGGATCTTCCTGTTGCTCGGTGAGTGTTGCACCATGAGCGTTGCATTAGCGTCACTCCTCCAGCGCTGAACAGGCTGTGTCCCCCCCCCCCCCCCCCCCGCAGGTCTCCTGCTCTTTTTCAGGGGTTTCGTCAACTACCTGAAAGTCCGCAACATGTCGGAGAACATGGCCACCTCTCATCGGACGCGCCTCTTCTTCCTCTACTGAAGAGGTAAAACGCTGAAACATCACCAGCGCCAACAGCGACCTGACCATCTGACCCCCCCCCCCAGGTCCCCCACACTGTCTCCATTCCTTTCCTGCTCCAGGTTCCTTCCCTCCCCCACTCAAATGACCCGACCAGTGAAGAGAGGCTGGGAGGGGGGAGGAAATGATGGAAAGAAGTGGACAGAACGTGGTACCAGTCTTATAAGGCGCCTCTACTTCTGAGCCCCAAACAAGCCTTTGATGATGAAATGGCTCTTTTTGGTTTTCATTTTACTTTGATTCAACGCTCTTTCCTGCTTCACCAGCTTTGCCCCCCCCCCCCCAAAAAAAAACATTAAAGCACAATGAAATCTTCTGAATTTAACATGAAGTTATTTTAACTTCTCGGTTCGGTTTTTACTCCTCCAACATGAAATGAGCTCCTCACGTCTACGTGTCATAACCTGACCTGTGTTTCTAAACCAAACCTTTATTGTTGCTCTCTCCTCGCTGGACTACACGATTCAGGAGTGCAGTTTGCATTCAACAAGAGGATCCGTTCTGATTTTGGGATGTTTTCCAACAGCATGTTTGTTTCACTGACATTTTCTGTTTGAATCAAAGAAAAATGAGATTCCACAGCACATAAATTGCCAAATATTTCTTGCGTATGACATTGTAAGCTAACGATGCAAGTAATTAGCAAAGGCTAGCCGGACAAAGTCTCTTTTTTTTTTAAGCCATGTGAGAAGTGTCCCAAAGCGAGGGCTGAGCGGGAGGTCGGCGTGGCCTCCTGCTTTGGTGCTGTGAAATTCTCCATCTTGTCAAATAGCTCGAGTCTTTTTGGGGATAGATGTTGGTGAGTTTAGAACGTAGACGAACAACAGGGAGCGTGCACGGACAGAGTGCAGGTTGTTGAGCGTCAGTCTGAGGAGAATGCAATAAAAACCATCTGAGATGCGAGCGGTTCAGAGGTGCACGTTCAGGGCCGGCCGGCACACGGAGCTCTGGATTTCCTGACGTAGAGTAGCTCAGCTTTTTAGTTCCTACTGCCTTTTAAATCCTGATTCTGGGGCTGCGGACAACATCAGCAGATGTCTTCAGTCATGGGGGCTGTCCTGCGTGGACGGAGGACAAGCCCGAGGTCTGGACCATGGAAACGCAGCCCGACTGGCCAAAAACCAACGATTTCTCTGGAAATGAAATGTATATACCAGCTTATTCCAATTCCTAATGTTTGCACTTTGAACTTCTGTACAGTATGATTTGCAAATTTGTGGTGGGTTGAGAGAAGAGGGGGGGCAAAGTTAGCCATCCCGAGTTTCTAACTGGAATTCTTAATCGTCCCAAAGCGATCGTTTGCCTTTTGCACTTTTTATTTTTCAGAACTGATTTGGGTATCGTGTGTGATGTTGGCACCCAGCCGAGCCGACGGCTCAGATATCCCCAGCCTTGATTTTTTAATCTTCTCTTTGCTGCTGTTTTCTCTTTTTTTTCCCCCCGCTTCCCATCGAAGCCTCAAAGCTACGTCAAAGTCTTAAAGTACAGATCTGCCGCATGATTCATGGCCTGAACACAGGGAGGGGGGACGGGACGGGACGGGAGTCATGGTTGAATAAAATGAACATGTTTGTAAATAATGAAAGAATGCAGCCATAGTTGTTTTTCTTCCTTTTTGTGCAGGATCATTCTTGTAACATCTTCTGGAACAGTTGTTATGCATCTATTGTAACTGGAATTAAGATGATCGACGAGGTCTTGCAAAAAAAAAAGAGAAAAGATTGCCAATAAAGTTAAAAGCCTGTCAGTTTGGATTCCTGCTGTCTTTTTTGACGGAGTTTGTCCCTCATCTGTCTTGTTTGGGCGGTTTGGTCGCAAGGACGTGGCATCTATCTCTGAAAACGTCTGAACGGTTCACTCTTGTGGTTTGGGATGTGGGGATTCAAGGACGCTGGACGGGAGTGAAGACGCGTCAAGATCACGATAGGTGTCCTCGTCTGACAGACGGAACAAATGGAGCGGCGTGAATTCATTACAGAAGAGTCAAATCAGGACTAGAACCAGCTGCTCAACAAATGCTGAGTCGACACACAACATGCAGCACAATGAAGCAGTAATAATCCAAATATTTTAAAAAGATGTCCAATCAAATTACTAAACAGGTCTAACCTGGTATTTTCCTTTCCCCCATTTATGAGCATTATAAATAGAATATGATCCACATTTTTGTGGGATTTTCCTATTGAGTATTTGAAAACAGGCTGAAATGTTCCAACTCAACCTCCAGTCCTGCGTTTTGCATCACAGCCACAAGGTGGCGCCACTTGGCGAAATATGTGACCCGTTTGGTGAAACTGCTGCCGTTTCACTGCGCTAATGTTTGATTTAATGGCTCACCTGTGCTGCAGGACACACCTGTGACCAGTTCCACTCGGGCTGCTTTGGTTAAAGCCCAACAGTCACGTGACCTGGACCGAAACGTCCCGAGGAGTCTCTGTTCTCTGCTACTGTACGTCGGTGTCTGTCCCCTCCTCAGGCTACTACATCTGCCATCAGATTATTAAGATTTAGGGAACATTAAGCATCTCAAAATGAGCTGGACTGAGAACACTTTGGGATTCTCCCCAAAGAGATGGAGGAAGTGTCCCAAGGAGAAGGAAATCTGCGACTGTTGTCAGATAATAAAGAAAAAGAAGGATGGAGGGATCGGCCAGAGTTTCTAACAAACCCAAACTGAAATGTCTGATGAAGCTACGAAAAATGTAGTCGAGGCCATTGTCAGGTAAACCAAAACTCCTCTAATGAGCCTGGTTCCTTAGGGCGTATTTCATCAAATATCCTTCACCTAGTTCTGTGTTTGTCATTTCAGTTTCCTGCCATTAACATAAAGGCGTTGCAGGGAACATAATCAAGCACGGCTGACAACTACAAGACGCCTTTGTGTAAATGTGTGCATGTTTGCGTCCGCACAGGCCATTAGCATAACCTATTACGATAATTGCGGTAATTACCTTCGCTCCTTACAAACACTTTGCATCATAAAAGATGTTTGCGTTGGTTTCTAATCAATGTCTGACGGAAAAAGTGCCAACCTTGCCTTCAAAACCCGCCTCTTCAGACTCGGAAGATTGAATGTAATGCCAGTCAGGCCTCAGGCACTAAGTTAGCATGCTAATTCCAGCTGAAATAACTAAGAACTGTTTAATTTTAGTTTTAATCTGAAATACCAGATATCTGTCATTTCAAGGGAATTTCTCAGGTTACATCACCTCTACCACAATCATCTCAGATAAAATCCATGCTAGTGTGTATTTTCATAGCCAACATTAACTCTATTATTGGTTATAAATATCAAAAATAGCCATTCATTTCACTTACAATCATAAATACTACATAGCGCATCCACAAGATCCTGCCTGTCATACCAGAAGCTACCTCAAGGAGGCACTAGTTTCTCACATTCCCACCTCAAGGGAACCTGTGAAATCGAAGCTTTCATGCTCCACTACACACCTTGATCCAGATCCAGTCCACCTCAGTGAGTTCTGCACCTGAAAGTCACCTCCAGACATATTCCATTAAAGCCGTTTCACGGCAGATATATCGGCTCTCTCTGTGTCACCTTCGGTGCAGGATGTTCACGCCTCCGCCCCACCCCGCTTCCTGTGGCAGAATCCGCCCTACCGTGACTGAACACTTGTCACCTTCTTAGATCAGTGTTCTGCAGTCACATCTCGTTGCACTCCTGCCTCGCGAATGAGGAACCTGTGAAGGGCATCAGTGGTGAATGCGGTCGGCTCTTCGTTCTACCTTTGTGCTCACAGGCTTTTCACGGCCTTGAACACAGAAGCTCCAATGAAAAGTCAGAAAGAACCTCATATATACTCTGCCCTACCACAAGAGAGGAAACTTCCATGTCTGAGAGGAACTAAGCACCTTCTAACTAAGTACGATCTTCCTGCAGGATCACTTTTTAATTCATACCAGCAAGAAGAATGCTGGTATGTCTTAACCTGGTCATGCTAACCTTAGCTGAAATTCTGATGCTACAAGTGTTCGCCCGTCTTTGCTTCTGCATATCAATTGTAGATAATTGTATCATCTCTTCATGGGTCTAAAGTGACACTTCTCTGACATCTCCTTTGATACATGTCCCAGAGGCTGCTGAAACCTTTTTTAACATTGTTGCTAGCTTAAATAATATTACAAGAGTCCACCGTTATTTGTGCAGTGACTACTGGAACGGCCGCTTGAAGATCACCCCGGAATTGTTCACCCATTGCTGATATTAGTCTTCTCGTATCGTGAAACCAAATCTGAGCCTTTAAAAAGAGCAGAAGAGAAAGAGGAGCTCACGCTGAACAGAGGAGCCTATTCACATCATGGGTTTATGTTCCCGACTCGCCTGCCGGCGGCCCCAATCCGGCCTCCTCTCTTTATAAGGCCTTAATGACTGACCCATTTACATAACTCCCTTCCGGTTTGCAAACGTTTCCCTTTATGAGGCCCTCTTCTGTTGTTTTTCGCTCTCCAGCAGCTCTCTCCAAAAGTCCCCGCGCCTCCTCGCTGGGACCAGGTGGAGCCCCGCCGGGGCCTCGTCTGAGGCTAAAGTAAACTCTGTCACATGTGGAGAGAGAAAGGCCGCCACAGTAATGTGCTGATAATCTCTGTCGACAGCATATCTGAGCGCCCCGGCTGCCTGGTGACTGCCGGACGCGTCCGACCATCTGAGGTTCTGCTCGCCATACGGTAAACACCTCCACAACTAGACCCAGCACAGAGCTTAATCCAAGCCGCTCGTTCTGCTTTGAATATTTATAATTACGGTGGAATTGTTTCTCCAAAACACACCCGATGGAAGAACCTGAAAGGAGAAAGTGACCAGGAACAGAGTAGCTTCCATTTACTGTTACACTTCACACACGACCCACTTTAGCTCCCCAAAAATGAACATATTCGCAGTTGAGTTTTCCAAGCATTTCCCCACAAATGTGAAAGCTGGAGCACCAGGTCCAACCTCATTTTAAAAACAGGGACGTTTCTTCAACCAAACTCTATTGCTCTCCTCTTCCGTCCTTCAGCAGGTCCCAGCACCCCTTCTCATCCTTTACCCAGCCGGCCACTGATGGCAGGGCCCCCCATGCAAGGTTTCTTCCTTTTAAAATGGAGTATTTCTTGCTTCTGTTACTTCTTAGAGTCTATAAAAAGCACCTACAGACACTAAACTAATGTTCAAAGGTTGACACGGCGTTACTTTGTGGCATCTGGCGTGGCGTCCTCCCATTTGGCAACAAAATCAGCACGATTCTGGCGTTAGATGCACAGTTTTGAGATGAACCTTATGAATCTTAACCTCCGCCAGCTGCCAGTAAGGGACGTGGCACACAGCACCTAATCCGAATTCTTTTTTCCCCCTTTTGTCCCTCTGAATGTTACGTTTTTGCCCCATTTCTTTATGAAAAACAGAAGAATTGAGCCCAGGCATGAAATGACTTCCATTGCTATCGCTAACAGAGTAATATGGAACCATATTCCACAGGAAGCTCCACTCTGCTACTGTTGTTAAACATGGATGAACATGGATTAATTCATGGATTAATTCCTGGATGAATCCTGCCGAGCGTTCCTCTGCTGTTTCAGACAACAGATTCGCCTCATTGTTACAACTAGAAAGCTGACAACAACATGCATGATTCCTCAACACGAACGCCGCCTCAATGTTCTTGAAATTGACTTCCTCTCCTGGAGACGCTCACAAAACCGGAATGTGACACGTGAGGAGGCGGGTTTCTGTGCCCGTGTCGCGGTGATGGACTGGTTTCCAAATACAAACCTGCGCTGAAACCTGCAGTGCCGCTCACTTCATACCCGATGATATGACTGGTTTCCGGAGAGGCCCGCGCTCCCTTTGACTCCTTCATGTGTGGAGAGCTTTGACACGTGGAGTTGCGGAACTCCTGGAGAGAGACCTCTTCGTATTTTCACAGTAAACAAGCCGCTATAAAAGCCGGAGCTCTGAACAGTGGCCTCTTTTCAAGGCCATCACTTAAGGGCCCTATTAATAATTTGACAAGTTTTCTCAAAGATTAATTACGGCCGGCCACGGAGCTGCAATTATGCAGGGTGGAGGCACTTTGTAAACGTTCTCCAGCCCCATTTCCAGGCCCAATTTTCCACTTAACAAGAAGTTACCGGGCAGGAAAGGTTAGCTAACAGTCTGGCTGATGCATCTTCATTAGTTTTAAGTCTACAACGGGCACTTGAGCCATTTAATTCTTTAAGTTTGGACTAGTGGTGTACTTATTTGAGAAGTGCTACATTTCCAATTAGTGCATTGGCACGAGAGTGAAGGCTGCCGTTGGCCACCAGTTAATCCAGGGTCATTTTCTTCCTGTATTTCTTCCCGCTGACAGCATCTGGAGCATGTTGGGAACCTCTCAGTCACCCATGGACACTACAAAAACAGGGTGCCACTGCACTTCTCCAACATCTGCAATTGTCACCTCCCTGGAAAAGTCACTTTCCACGTGATCCTCTCCCCTGTTGCAGCAACTGTTGGGTGACATCAGCCACTCTGGCAGCGGCGTCGCATCTCGTGGAGGTCGACGCCGGTATGCGTCTCAATTATAGCAGGCTGATGCTAACAGATGTGTGTACAAGAAGCATTAATCTTCACCCACAGCTATGCACGCCTAGTTGCTTGTTGCCGACAGCTGATATTCCAGCTGCACGGAGAGACAGGTGGACATATTTGTATCTCACCACTTCCTCCCTCTGTTTCATTAACATCCATGAGACACTAGCTTGAACTGGGAGCCGAACAAGTCCCCCAAAACTGTGTTCCTGTAGCTTCACCTCACCTCTGCGGTGCGGATCTGCTTGCTTGCTCATGGACTCTACGCAACGATGGGAACTTTGCACGAGCGCTGGTGCTTGAACCAACCAGACCCTGTCTGGCCCCTTCCCGAAGGCTCGGACCCTGAACCTTACCCATCCCTGAAGGGTCAACAGTGGGGGTGAAGTGGCCAGCAGCAGCCAGACAGAACACATCACCGCCGAGGAGTGAAAGGCAGCCACAGCGGCCTGCCTCTGCATGCGCTTGTGTGCGCTCGGGAGCGAATACAATGTGGCGAGTGTCTCCGCGGCGTGGTCTGTCAGAGATAAGAGCCACCTGCCCGGCCAATACTGTCAAGTGCAGACAGAGCGCTCGCACTTGCCACACGCCAAATCCAAGACAAATAAAACCTGTAGATCACTTGTGCCAATACTGACAAATACATCCGGCACCGGCACCAAGTCGTTCCTTGATTAGGTGGGTGATTTAATTTGTCGAAAAGTTGTTTTAAGCTTGTGAATATTCTCTTTTCATAGCAGGCTGAAACGTCTCCAACGGGTGCGGACAGACAGGCGAACAAAGCTGGGATTGTTCCCCGTCTGTCTGTCGTAACAATGAGCCATTCATTTCCCCAGAAATGAGCTCTAATTGATTCCAACTTTACGTTCTGTCCTACAATCTCCCCGTGTTTCCCGAAGCCGAATCCCCGGTCGCCTTTGACATTCACGTCAAACGCTTAAGAAGGGTATCCGAACGCCACGGGCCTTCCCGGGATAGAGCTTTTGGTCCTCAAAATTCACCGTATTAGGCCTGAGAAGAAGAGTTCAGGTCATCACTGCTAAAATGACGTATAGGGCTGAGAGCGAGCACACACAACAGCTTAGCTCTAACAATCTCTAGCCTTCAGGACGTTTGCAGCACGGCTTCAACCAGCTTTGCTCCAAATTAGAGTTTGCGGTCCTGTTGGTGCACCTTCTTTGTCCAAGTTAAATGTCATTTCAATCAGAACACTGACAGTAAGCTCCCTCCTATTTAACACTCCATGGCGATGCGCATGTTTCTGCTAGGTTAATATCTCTCTCGATATATTACCTCACATCTGGACTCGGCGTTTTGAACAAAGAAACACACAAAGAAAAAGATGGATAATGGCACAGCTTTATTCATGTGGTACATCACATACGTGTTGCTTATTGTGCAGATCAGGTGGACGATTTCCCTCTGGGTCGTGTTGATTTCGGGAGGCCGACAACAACACCGTATGCTAACATCGGCTGTCTTGAATATCTGCCTGTCTACGTAAGGCACAAAGAGCCCACTATCAGTCAGACTGCGCATTCACGTGCACTTCAGATGTGCAGTTACAGACAGTTTGAGGATTTTTTTTTTTTTTAAGTGAAAAGGACTGATTGTTAAAGGAGACACCAGGCCTTGAGGCGTGGCACGTACCACAGCACCTTGTGATGGTGAGAGGAACAGGAGGAAGGAGGATGTGGAGAGGAGGATCGGGTCAACTGGACCTGGCGCGGGGAGGAAAAAAGAGCTGGGGGAACTGGGCAGTTAGTGGGGTGGGGGGGGGGGGGATAGAGGAGGGTGAAGCATGAAATGTGTGTGGAGAAGGAGGGGGGGTAGCAGGGGCGAGCACAAAGTTAAGAACAGAGGCCGCTTTGTGGATAGCAACAGCAACTTTATGGTGATCGTTTGCTGCTCTGTGGCCTCAAAGAGCAGCAGTAGCAGCAGTGTGTGTGTGTGTGTGTGTGTGTGTGTGTGTGTGTGTGTGGGGGGGGGGGTCTCAACAGGGAGGAGCATTCTGCCTCTTTTAAGAATACTGGCTGAGTTCTGCTGGCGGTAACAGAAAGCTCATGTCAAGTAGATCCCTGATAAGTAACTTCCTCTGTAGCGGAAGGAAGGATTATGAGGAGGCCAAGGAAAATAAGATTTCCGATGATATCCCCTCTGAGTTTTAGACCTCCACCACCAGAACACGAGAGCCAAAGCCAGAGATGATCATCAGGACTAATCAGAGGATTTAGTGGCTCCCAATGCATTTAGCAACAACCTGTACAGCAAATCCAGATCCAGATCAAACATGTGACTCAAATATTTCATCCATGTCATGCAAAGAATAACACAGCTGTTAAACAGCTGGAGTCTGCAGGCACCCAGCCAGATATGCTACTTTGCGGCTGCTAGCTAACTTGTTGCTTGACTCCAAATTGAGACTCATTAACTGTAGGCGCGCAGAGACGAGGACAGACCTTGCTTAGCCCGGCACGGTGGTACAGGGGATCTGCTCCCAAAGAAAACGTTATAAGGTGTGATGTTTTTTCTCATAATTGCATTGGTATGATTTTTGGCGGTGAGGTGCTAATTGTACTACGCGCTAAAATGCCACAGTTGAATATCATATCAAACTAATTTCAGATCATCCATGCGACAAAAATAGCACCAATCTTTCCACCCCTTCCTCGACTACGGAGGGCTCCTCACACCAACACCGGACTCATCACCCAGGATGCAGATGGGGAACGTGCCCGCGAGCGTGGACACCTAATTTGACACTTTGACTGTGTCAAATAAGCAAAACTCAAGTCGGCGTGATGATCTCATGGACTGCGTTTCTCATCCAAAACCACAAAACTCACGCCATTTGGCTCATCCACACGCTACGAGTGATGCAGATTTTATTTGGAATGCCGACTGTCGCATGCCTCATCTCACCCAAATTTAGATTTTTTTTCTTTCAGATTACTCTGTTGAGTCATTTTTAGCGGTGTTCCTTCCTGCTTATTCCCATCTCTGAGGGCCCCATTCATCCTTTTTTTTTCTCTCTCTCGCCGCGCCGCCCTCTGGTTATGGCCACATTGAGAGACAGATGACGGCTTTTGGGGTTTGTAAGGGCCTCTTTCTTTGGGACCATCAAGCACAGGTGACCACAGGAAGTTGTGCTCAGCTCAGGACTGTCTTGCCACAGGAAAATCCTGTCGGGACCGACATGATGATAACCAAACACACAAGAGGAGCTCTTGACGCACAAGCAGTCCCATGTGTTCAAATCATCTGGGACCTCTTGGTCATTTGCAGCATTTTGGACTAAAACCTGTTTTTCTGCGCTGGTGTTCTTGCTGCGATTGGTTTAAGTCCACCGATCTTTCCTCCATCACAGCCCAACAAGCACGAACGCGCGGCGAATGAGCTCAAGCGAGAGTCTGTGTTCTGTTTTAATCGAGCAGACATTCCAGGCTGAAGAATTCTGTTGCCTCTGGCTCTCGGCCAGCCGCGGCCCCGCTCGCTGAGACGCCTGGCGGGGAAATGACATGTTAAGTGTGCGTCTTGTTTTCTCTCACCTGGGCGTCCCTGCAGTGAGGCAATCACTGTCTGCAAAGGCCAACGGAGAATCAGAGGAGGTCGGCCGAGGCGGGCTCCCTTCAATAAACACACACGGGTCTGAAACCTCGGTAGAGCTTCGGCATGATGCAGAAAATGAGCCCAACGGAGTGGGATGCGAATCATTTTCAAAAGTCAGTCCTGGTTTTTGCTTCTATTTTTGAGAAGAGAGGAGTGATTTAGAAACCCTGGGAGCCTTTTCACAGTCTCAGTCTGCTGTGAACAATTAGCCAGCGCAGCGATTTAGGTGACAAAGCTAAACTCGCTAAACTGTCACCGCTGTTGCGACTTCAACATGTCTTCCTCACAGCCTCTCGCCTCTGCTGCCTTCAAACGCTCCCTGGAAACGGTGGCTGTGAAGCAGCATGTTTCTCCAAACAGAGCGGCCTTTATCTTGTGAAATATTGCACCTGTGCCTGTTCCAGAGTGGATAACGCTGGCAGGAAGAATGCCCTCCACACCCCTCTCAAGTCTCTTTCTCAGAGTCTTGTCCTTGGCTGTTTGGAGTCTGGAGGAATTCCAGTTATGCCGACAATCTCAGCAACCATTGACAAATTTCTGTCTTCAGGCCGGGGGAAAACTCACATACGCGCGCAGCACACACACTCACACTCACACACACACACACATTGGCCCGGCTGTTATTGTTGGCTTGTCAGCGATCCACACCTGTGAATGGTAACAAGAGCCTGTGGCCTGCAGTACTCTCATAGCTACCTGACAGACTCAAGAGATCAATTTCCTTAAGAAGGAGCGGGAAGGGGGGGTGACATGGTCAACAAGTTTTACTCAGTAACACACTATAACTTTGGAAGAAGCACAGCCTCTCTGCCAGCGTGTGTTTCCTGAGTTTTCATTTCATATGCTGTGTATCGTGGTGTTTACTAGCTGGGCTTCCGTCGCCTGCACACACTTTTGGAATGATCACACCAGAAAGTCTCCGAAAAAAATCCATCGCACAAAATCAGGGATGGCCTCCAGTGGCCAAACATGTTCAGGCTGACAACGCTGGCTCTGAATACGTCTGCTAACGGCTGAAGTTAGCGACCGACAGGTTTTCTGTACACTTGGAAACATCGATGGAAGCACGTCCAATAAGCGAACCAAAAACGAAACACTGAAATTACTGAGAAAAGGAACTCGCAGCTCTTCTGGGTTGGAACAGAGCTCACTTCCTCTCCGACAGGTACACGCACTCATGCTGCGGTTTACACAAGTCAGTCCAAACCATTCTCTGTTGCCACGAAAAACAGCCTGAAGCAACAGTGTGCACGACAGCAACACGGCTTGAAAATGGGCGATCCAATTTGTGGCATTTTTAGGAACAAATGTAAAATAAATAAACGAAACAGGTCTAATTAGACAAATGTTTGTCACTATCAACCACAAGATGATAGTAAGTCCAACAAAAACAAAGAGGAGGATGGGAAACCACACAAGGAGTAGTTCAATTATTCAATTATTGGATTCAATTATTTCCTAAAAATAATTACACGACAGACCAGAAGCGCACTGGAATGTTGCAGGAATCAATCCGCCAATGTACACACACCTTTTCCAAACAATCTCTGACCTTTCAGACGTATTCAGAGCTGATAATGCCCGGGAAAGGCCCGAGGCCCCGGGCTCAGCCCCAGCAGTGGCTCATCTACGTCTTTAAATTTAAAAACTTTAAATATTGATCAGCAGCAGTTCGGGACAAACAGCTAAACGTCAAAATTCTGCAGAACGACAGCCCTGCAACAAACCAAATGATGATAAACAGCTGTTAAATGTGAGGCTTAGATACCATCAGTAAAACGGCGTTAAAATCCAACAACACAACGACGACACACACCTGACCGACAGGTTCCCAGAGATGGTATACGGGACAGATGTCTCACTTCGCTGCAAATCCTGAAAACACGTCACATATAGGTGTTTTATTTATTTTAAAGTTTTTGAAATTTCATTATTTTTAACCTTCTTATGTTACCTTTCACACTTGACTCTGCGCCATCATTATGTAGAAGATTGTCACTGTTATTTTCTGTCAAACTGAGCATATCCTCACATCATTAAAAGCATACTTGTTTCCTAAATAGCTAGATAAAATTTTGAAAACAATACCTGCTAATTAGCAAGAACTTTGAAAAACTCACAAAGTAATTTTATCTAATGAATTTATTTAGTAATATGATATGCCATATTAAGATATCTTCACCAGTATCTTTTGAGATCTTTTGACATTTAGATTAAAAAATGTCATCTAAATGACTTGAAATCTGGACAATTTGTCCCACAAGCTCACTCCCAACCATCTAATATCTAGTTTTAAAAGTTAGGATGACAAAAGAAACCTTCTCTGGCTTCTCTGTTCAGTTTCTTTATGGAAAAGTCAGATTTTTTTGCTCACCACATCAGTTATGTCTGCAGATTTGACTTGCAAACACCCCTGATTCCCTTCCTTGTGTCGGGATTTGAATAATTTGGTTTTCAGTGCTACGTGCTTGCGCTCGGGGGCTGTGGGATGGTGTCGGCACGAGAAGCCCCTCTGAAAAATGAGAAGTTGGCTTGCAAATGTGCCCAAGATAAGAAAAGAGATTACTCACACATGGAAATATATTTGCCTGCTTTGTGTTGGCGTATGAAACCACAACTTTACGCCTTTTTCATGCGATGTCTAATAAATCAATTTTTCCACACATTATTGATGGTTTTGTGACCTTCCTGGTTAATATTGACAAACCTTACCTTATTGTTAATTGAATTCCATTAAATGTTCTGCATTTATTGTTTTTTGTTGTTTGTTTGGAATGTTTTTGGTCTGATTTGTAGCCTTTTAAGTTGAAGCTCCCTGGCTAAGCTGAAAAGAAAATGTCGCTGTAACGACAGGAAGAGCTCGAAGAGATGAAGTTCATCAAAATCATCATTCAGATGAGTTCCGTGTTTGCACGAGTGTGTCGACAGGATAGTGTGTGAACCTGCGGTTGGTAAGATGCCACCTAAAGTTCTCTGTCTTACAGCATCTCTCAAAATCTTCACTCGATCTCACACACCCTCCCTCAAAAGCCTGAATTTACGCACGCTAAAGGTGAGGCGCTGTAGTGAGCCGTCAGACCACACTAATGCCCCTTTTCTCCGTGTCTGTCCTACTGTGGAGAGGAGGGATCAGGACTGCCTTTCAGGATAACAGCTAAGGCTGTGTGTGTGTGTGTGTGTGTGTGTGTGTGTGTGTGTGTGTGTGTGTGGTGTGTGTGTGTGTGTGTGTGTCTGGGTGAACAACAATTGGTGGCTAAGCTGCAAAGAGCCTTGCAGCCACGGTGTCGCCCATAAATCTCCACTGGCTGTCAGATGAGGCCTGATTGTTTGTGTAAGTGTGTGTATGTGTGTGTATGTGTGTGTTTACATGCGCGCAGATGAGCCAACTTCCTGTGGTGTACTGAAGTGAAGTGCTGCCGGGAGTTTCAGGCCTCCTGTCAGGCGTCATTATCAGGGCTCAGAGGCTGGATTCCACTGACACACACACGTGCGCTACCGTCCACATGTATAAATAAGCTCATGTTTTTTAAATACCCAGCATGCACCTGCAGCCTTCGTCTCTTTAAACATGCTCAGCATTTCCTACACATGCTCCTCTTTTTGCCTTCCTGAGCCAGAACACGATTTCACCACGTTTCACCACAAAAAGACAAAATAGAAAAAATAGAACGCAGACGTTGTCAAGATGGAGGGCAGAGGGCAAGTATGGACTGGTTAGAGTGGGAAAAGACATTAAACATACTGGTTAGAGTGGGAAAGACAGCACAAAAGAACAAATGGTGGGACAGAGAGGATAAAGAAAGAGAAAAGAAAGAGAAAAATAGTCTGGTTACAGTGAAAAACAGAATATAAATGGACTGGTTATGGTGGGGAAGAGAACTAAAAGGGTTATAATGAGGTTATAATGTACTGTGGTACAGACTACTGTCACCTCAGTCACCAACAGTCATGGTGATGTCGTCCAAATAGAAGTTTTGGACCAATTTATTTAGGATTTAACACAAGAGATGAAACAGGACGTTTATTTAAGTCAGTTGTTTGCAGAAGATTCTTATTTTAAGCTGCAGGCGTGACCTGTAATTCATCTGACTGTAAACAACCGGCGAAGCCTTGAAGATCTGCTGACCTCCATCACGCCTGAGGCTCCTCTTCACGCCGACAGCAAAGCACCGTCTTGGCTGCGAGTCAGCTCGCCACAGAATGGAGGACAGACTGAATGGAAAGTAAAACCACATCCAGGTGGGGAAGCGCAGCTCTGACCTCGAAGAGCGTGCACGCCGCCACCGCCCACATCGGAAAATAAGAAAGTGCAGAGACGAGGGGAGTGCTGTGTCTGCTCTCCTGCGACGCCTACGTCCTGGAGCTTTTACGCGTGTAGAAGGTTCGCTCTGGTTGTACTGGTCTCCCAGTTCTCCGCTCTCAGTTGAATGCATCTGCATTTCGAACTTCACACCTTTGACGCCGTTAGCCGTCTCCCATGGCAACCGTTAGCTCGTGACCTCCAACGAATCTGACCCCCGTGAGATGGAGCCTGCAGGTTTCCACATTTCTGAGGACTTCAGTCAGAGACAATGGCGGCTTTCACCGCGCCAAACGTCTCCATCGTGGCGGCGCACTTCCTCTGGCCCGGCAGCGCCGCTTCAGCACTTAAGCCCGACCGTCAGTCAGACAGACAATGCCTCTGGAGAATAGCCCCGCTTCCTTCCGGTCTTCCTGTGCCGTGTTCTGCTTTGGTGAGCAGGGTGAATAGGCCTCTCTGCCCGCCAGCGGCCGCCAGCCGAGGGGGCCGCGGCGGCTAAAACCAACAAAGCGAGCCGTTCTGGGGCGTTTTAATCCCCCTCGTCCACATCCCCTCCTGCAGTTCTGCTGCCAGATCAGTGGAGCAGCCCGCTGGATAAACAGCCGGCCTCCATCTTTGTGATCCTAGATGCTAAATGTCCCTTAAAAATCCGAGAACAGATCCTGATCGTGACCTAACCAGACTTTATGTCTACCAAATGGGATTTTAGGTTAGCGTTCCTTCATGAACATCATTTCACCTTTTCCCATTTCTACGTGCTTCATATTTGATGCAGGTTCGGTCTCCTTTACCGAGTTCACAGTTGAACTACTGTAGTCCAAATTTTTAGGTGCATTTGTAACTGAAAGGACTTTTTTTTTTCTTTCAGGTAGCAGAGGAGCATCGGGGAGCCAAAACGCCCCCTCTGCCCACCATTGAAAACAGGATGAATGCATGCTGGGCTGAATACAGGGCTAAACTGTTAGCTCTTTGTCATTCAAAGTGATGCTTTTAACCCTTTGCTGTCCCTCTTCCTTTTAACCCCCCCCCCCCCCACACACACACACACACACACACTCCCAGCTGAGATAATGAACTGAGAGCAACGGCTTGGGAGGAGAAACAAAAGAAAAATCACTATCATCTTTTTTTTGCCTTTAATGGGAATCGGCCCCCCTTTCCAACACTTCCCAAGAGCCTCCTGGACAGAAATGTTGGGTGAAAGTTGATAATTGGGTAAAGCAAACAGCTGTCAGTCAAAGGCCAAGGCACGGATAACAAACGAGTGAGTGCACGTCGGGGCCGCGCCATTGTCAATCTCGCCTCTGAACGTACGCGGCGCCGTAAACGCATCAATATGTGACAGCCAGGGGCTCCTCTTTGGCCTGCAGGGACGCTGGAGACATTCCTGAGCCTGTATTTTTTTTGAAAAAAATGCGTGAAGTTTGGGCGCACGTTCCCATTTAGCTCGTGGCTAAGCTGTGGAGACTGAAGAACCCCAACAGATGTGCAGACTCTTCTGCAGCGCAGATGGTTGCAGATGGATCCTCAGGTGAACTTTTCCACGTTTCCTGTGTCTGATCCGTGGAAACCGGGGAAACAGGCGTCGCAAGCAGGCAGAAAAACAGGCCAAGCGTTTAGTCAGACTTCAAGTGTTTAATTCCAAACGTTAATATATTTGTCTTCTAATTCAAAGTGAATACGCATCCCAGCGTTGCCACTCCTGCACCTCCACAGCCCCCCCAGGTGATGCTTTTTGCTCAAAATAAATATAATTTTTTTTCATTATAAAATAATAAAACCTTCAAAATAAATATATATATATATATATATATATATATATATTTTAACTTTTACTCTAAGCAATGCTGGAATTGGAAAATAGACTTATCATAATGGTCACTGTACACTTTACAGGTGGAAGGTTGTAGACTCCGTCGGGGACACTGATACCCTCCAGTGAATGCACACGTGTGTGAATGAAGCCGGCTGATTCCTCAAGGCGCCTCTGGTGCGGCACAACACGGTTCACAGTTGACGTCATATGTACAAAAATAAAACATCTGTCAGGCTCTTTGTCTAACATAGACACTCTTTGCCATCGCTACATGCAGTTAGCAACAGGAGTCCGTTCTTCGTAGGCGGCGTGTCGACGCTTGAGGAAGTTCCCGTCTGGACTCTGGTAGCAACCATCTGGGCACTTGAGTGAAGAAACTTCTCATACCTTGAGGAGAAATTTTGGTTTTAAACGACTACAACGCTATGTTACCTTAACTTTGACGAGGCTAAATTTCGTTCTACTGAGGTCTGATAGGCGTCGAGGGCGAAACGCGTTAGCTCTACGTTCAGACTACGACAGCACGTCTTTCTGGTTCAACACCGGCAGCCCGGGCGGGAGACTCGGTCGTAGCAGCTCTGACACACGGCAACGCAGCCTTTCGCTGGGAGGTAGCACAGGAGACAGGGGAAGAGCAGCGAGAGGAGCGAGACGGCGCTCCAGCGCACGCAGCAGTGCGACTGCCTGCAGGAGAACGGCTTGTCGGCGCCCGTGTCCTCGTCGTCGCTGGAGCAGTGGTAGAACAGCCCCTTGACGCAGCAGACGCAGGTGATGTACTCCACGGCGCTCTGCGCCGAGCACACGCACCGGCGGCCGCACATCCAGCAGGAAGGAAGGGTCCGCGGTCGGCTGCACTCCGGGCAGCGGCACCGGCCGCAGTCCTTGCACTTGGAGTGCGCGCCCTGGATCTTAGAGCCCCCGGTGCCGGGCACGGCCGTCACTGGCTCGCAGGGACTGTTCAGGGGTTTCAGCTCCTCTGAACTGAGCTCCGCGCGCTTCGGCTGAGTTCTGATGACCTGGTTGTCGCCGAGGAGCCTCTGGCCTGACGCGCTGCCGCCAACGCTGATCCTGACGCCGCCGAGCGGGTCCTCTAAGCTGCGGACCCGCGGCACGCCGCCCGTCGAGGAGCTCCTACTTCCGTCCTGCATCGGCGAAGGAAGGTTGCGGAGGATGGTCGGCTTCTCCCCGGGAGTCTCCAGGTCCACGCCGGGCCTTGAAATCGGCACCGTCACCGGGCTGCTCCGAGGTCGCTGATGCTCAGGGGCCGGAGACCGCCGGGCCGCCACGGGGCCATCGGTGTACTCGTTGCTGCTCCCCGTTATCTCGATCTGATCGAGGGACAGCACGGCTGGAGTGTGAGGAGGCTGCCCATCCGTCAGGTCGGGCTCCGACAGGGGCTCCTGTGTCTGCAGAGGCTGTGCTTGAGGTCTCCCTTCGCTGAGGCGCCCTCCTCCCCCGTCGCTGCTGTTTTGACTTCTGTGATCCATCCTGGGAGTGAAGGGCCGCTCTGACTGGCATGGGACACATCTGAAGTCCTGGGGAGGACAGGCAGACGGTTTTACAACGAGCCATGCAAACGACACCATGCAAATCATAACAGATATCTGTGGAGACAAAGACCAGCAAACAGCACATTTAGAAAGGGGGAGGGTTGTTTTATTACAGAATGGATTGTTTGGAAAAGACAGGCCAAGTTCTTATCGTTCTCATGCGGTCCACATGAAGCGACTCGCTCATCAGGTTCCACAGTCGGATTGACGCATTTCTTCTCACAATATCTGGAGCACAGTCTGTCTGTTGTGCGCGTCAGGATGTGTTTTTTTGCTCATTATTTTATTTACGTTTGCCGCATCGCACGAACAGATTGAATTTAGCGTCCCGAGATTCTTCGGGCCTCGAGTCATCGCGGCTAATCTAGGCTCCGATACAGAGATTTGTTCACAGGTGGACGCTCTGTTGCTAAAAACTGAGCAGGGAAAGTCTGGAAAGGAGCCCAACTGGATCATAACTGAACGAAAGATGAAGTCAGTTACCACTTTTAAGCTTTAACAAAGCCCAAAACCTCGCTTGTTCGGGCCAATATTAAGATCACAAGCTCAATAAGCTTCAATCCACCCTGAAAATAACGTAGACTGTGGACGCTGTGGAAAATGGTCAGATTTCATGGATTAAATATTCACTTTATGACTTCCACTTTAATAAATTAGAACTTTTGGCCATCTAAAAGCTGCCAGAAACTCAAAAATACTCCAGTGGGGTCAGAATTACCTTCTATGAGCTATATGCCTATGTCATAATCCAAAGAAGTCTCTCAAAGCCTCCCAGTGGAAGGTTACTGTGGCCCATCTTCAATTTCACACTTAATTACTGGAAATGACATTTTCTGATTCTTTAAAACGGCCACGGCGAGATGAAAACTTTTAAAACCTGCAGGTTTAAAAAAAAAAGATGTTAAATTTGTGATCCAGTCAGAGTGGAACAATAACCAACTGACTGTTATTAAACTTTATTTTGATGGTGGGGGCCCCCGGTGCCGGGAGAGTTGCAATCTAAACTGGTTCATTAGGAGCAGAGACTATCAGCACATTCAACTGTCACTCTGCATTAATCGGATTCAAAAGCACGTCCTTGTTTTCCCCAATATGTCACACCAAAGTGAAGGGGCTGACAGTGGCGGCCTTGATTCTCCTTCCTTGTGCTAATTAGCTTTCAAATGCCATCGTTGAGTTTGCACCCCCCACTGACAATACAGGAAAGGCTTTTGTTTGTTGCATGACAAATCGTTGCAACCCTCCTTACACATTTTTTCTCTTGAAAACACGCCGAGTGGCACGATTTTATTGATTTATTGTTGGTTTTTTTTTAAACTTTTTTTTTTTTTTAATTATGTCGGCCATGAAAGAGGTCCGTGTGATGTTTTAGTGATGCTTTCAGGGGCAACGGAGGGGGTGGGAGAGGGAAGCACTGAGGCTTCTTTTGGATTTAGCTCTTTTTTTGCACCCTAATGAGGGGCTTGCAGGCACACTAAAAAAGAAATCCAGCCTCTCTCGGGGAGGGGGGCTGATTCAGACATATCGGCCACAGTGGGTGGGGGAATTGTGGGGACTGGAGGAAGTTCACTGCAGCGGAATTAAAAAGTCCATTAAATAAAAGGTTGGACAAAGTGAAGAACACACACCAGGTCGTGGGTTACATGGAAAACCCCATTGGGTTTGGGGGGGTTGTCAAAATAAATTAATTAAATATAGAATATGCGCATCAAATTAGATGCAAGTGGGAAAACTTCTTGTCTTTAATCATTCGATCAGACATTTAAAGTGCAAAAAGTTACAACCAACAGAGGAAATATATTGGAGCTCCCAGATGGGACAGTGGGTCAAAAACTGAGCTGGACAGCTACAAAGAAGCCAAAAACACGCTGCGCAAATAGGCAACAGCTTGTTTACGGTGCAAGTTCAGCCAAGAAATGCGTAATTTCAGCCGAGAACCTGCCCCCGGCGCAACGCGACAAAAGCCTCCACGTACCGTGATCTCAACACTTTAGTCCCCGTCTCGGTGGAATAAATCCAGTTTGGCAGAGTTTGATTCTCAACCCCGTCGCTTCAGTCCAAATCCATGAGAGGAAAGTTTCCGAGCCCGAGCAGCGACGCCTGAACGCAAATCCCGTGTTTTTGCGCAAGAGCACGAGGCACGAAAACGGGCGGAAAGTTGGGTCGGAGCCGCGGAGTCAACGTCCCTTTTCTCGACAAACCGGAGGGAAAAGCGGGACAAACTCCAGCGCCATAGTTTTCAAACCCGCTGGGGTTTATCGGCGGAGCTGCGAGGGCTTTTACTTTTTCTCCTTCGTTGTCAGTGTGTCTTTTTTTTCTCTCTCTTTCCGGAGGGGAGGTCGGGATTTGGGCTGTAAATGGCGTCAGGCTGGGGAGGGTAGGGGAGGGGGGCAGAGCGCTGCTTGTTGCAGCGGATATCTCGCATCCGGTGCACAGCTATAGGCTGTTAGAGAGCAGCCATTCACAGCCACCGGCCCGATCAATTACCCTGCGGGGGCCCGACGCTGCTGCACGAGGGGCCCTTCGCCATCTCTGCAGGATTGTTACACACCCCCCCAATGCAAGAGGCACGTTAAATCACACTTGTTCTCATTTGGAACTATTATCACCCACCTGGTCCAATATTATAGGCGCAACTATACATTCCATCATATGATCTGTAAAACAATATTTTAGCACCAAAACTGGAATCGTGCGATTTGTTAATGGATTTTGTCGAACTGCTGCTCTTATTGGGTGCGACTGTCTTGCTCATGGCTGCCTCAGACTCTCAGGGAAGTTAATCACACCGGGAATCCCGCAACACTTTCAGAGATTGGAACTTGGAGTCTGCGTCAGCTGGGACCGATTCCATTTAACTACCGAGGATAACGACGAAACAGCGCCCCTTAGTGGCGCAGCGGCGACAATGCAACTGAGCGCGGTAGATTGCCCCCACAAACATTAAAAATAAATAAATAATATTAGATTTATGTTACCACACTCTGCAGTTGAGCATGAAGCAGATTTCATTTAAATCAAGTGTTTATGAAAGCAAGTACTTAATAAATGATAATTCTGTGGGATAATTTGTGACATCCCATCATTCGCGTCAAGCAGAATGCTTTAGGCATTAAAACGATATCAACAGCTTCAACACGAAAGCCTGTTAAATCAAATCGAACCATCCTGCCATGAAATAGCTGTGCCAAGCTAAGAAACTCTAGTGTCTTTCAGCTCGTGAAAAAAAACAACCAAAAAACATTGTTGTGCAGTTTTGTTTTTGTTTTTGTTTTTTTAAAAAAAAATATTTTCACATAAGTGGCTACATTGATCTGATTTTTCTTTGGCTCGTACTCGCTCACAAACGGAAGATCCATCTTAGCATTTCATGGCATTTTTACTGCCCCCTTGTGGCAAACGGAGGCAGCAGCGATAACGCGCTCGCGAATGTGACAAATGGTTCAGTTTTTCTATCACAAGCGATTTCCCCCAGATGATAAATACTATAATTTTAGTTAGACATTAAATACAAAAGGTACGAATAGGATGTGACCAATATATAGGTGCTATAAAAATGACGCCGCTTCTGTGTTATGAAATCATATTTTACGGTGGTTGATGGGATTTTTACGAACACCAATAAATGCCAAGTGTTATTATCTGAGTTGAACACTGGTGTTGGTGATGGATGAGGCCGACGGAGGGACCGGATGATGAACTGCACGTTTAGGTTTAAGTGAGGGATGAAGATTATCTGAAACAAATAAAGGTCTCACTGATGATGTAAACACTTGACTTCATTATCACTTTCAAATGATGAATGCTCTTCATCTGGCCCTCAGAAAGGCTTCCTCCCCTCCCAGAGTAGGGACTTCAAAACATCTGCAGCACGCCACGGTGCTTTTAAAGACACGCCACAAGAGGAAAATAGAACACATGGGCGAAGAACCAGTGGAAAACAGGTCAGAAAGGAACACCTACTTTCCTGAAAGGTCAAGTTAAACTTTGACGCATCAGGTCATTCTTTCAAAATTCTGCTAACTAATCAGTTTGTTTGGTCAACAGGAAATTCCGACAGATTCTATTTGTTTGTAGATCCAGGACACCTGGCTGCACTGAGCACACATTTGCTTCTGCGTGACAAGGCTGACGACAGCTCCGAGGCAGACGGCGCCCCTGTTGCTTTGCTTGTTCATCCATCAAGATCGTAAAACAGAATGGAATTAAATTCAGTCTCCGATCGGATTCCTGGCTTTGGATGCACAGACATCAGACATCAGGCCTGACGTCTGAGGTGAGCATGATCCTTTTTATTACCGTGGAAACTGCAAAGTCTAAAAAACTGAGCATTAAATGTGGCCCAGACCAGAGAATTTCAGTGTTTTTTCACCCCGCGCAACAGGAAAACGGCCTTTGTTGCCGTCTCTCAGAAGACTTTGTACATTGACTTTGTCTCCCGCTGAGTCCACTGGAATTTCTGCACATGACAAAAAAAGGAAAATTGAAATGAAAACTAAACCCCCCCGCTGCTGGAGGAGATGAGCTGTGCCTGAATTGGTGAGCAGACACAACAACATATTTGAAAAAGCTCTTACAGTTATATATATATATATATATCGTGTCTCGCTCCGTTTGTCTGTCATTCCGCCCTGGTGCATGCTGGGATGTAGCTGATGTTGGTGTGCTGTGAAGTGATCCTGGGGGTCATTACAGCTGAAGGCTTCAAATATACTTCCCTTAGGGCAAAACAAAAGGGCCTTTTGTTTCCATCTGTGCTACATGTTTTATCAACAGGGATAATGATTTTAGGCTAACTTGTGTCTCCAGAAAAGTTATAACACCTTTATCTTTGGGAAGTGGCCCCGAGGACGTGATTAAATAAACCAGATGTTCTCTGAAAGGAAGACTTGTTCTGCACGATATCATTCGTTGCATCTTTATGCTAACAGCAATAGCATTTCCTGCTAGCGTGTGGGGAGCTTATTTCCGACCGTTTCAACTCTTCATCAAAGCACAGAGAATAGGAGCCAGCTCCAGAGGAGGTGGTCACAATGGAGGGAGAGAACCCTGGATTTGTGAAAACACAAGAACCAAAACAAAACAAAATAAAACGGGACTCGACCAATTTTTTTCCCCACTTCCCCTGAATGCAGCATCATGAGCAGCTAAAAAGTTCAATGTTCTACAGAAGTACGACATTTCTTTTTAATAACCACGCAGCATGCTACCAACACATGTGCACATGATGCTGACAACACGGCCTGTAGTTTTCTTTTGCTTTTTGTGGATTTCCAACCATACTCTTTACCTTCACATTGTAGTGTGTGTGTGTGTGTGTGTGTGTGTTTTGTTCAGTCAAGATTGTGACTATTATGTTATTTCTTCACTGGTGACCTGCTTTCATTTGCTCAATCTCCTTCCTCGCCACTAGTCTCTTCTCTATGTTGCACCATAACAAAGTAAACGCAGTGCAAAAGTGCCGCAACAATGGTGCAAAAACATAAACATGCAACAGAAAAATGCTGCAAGAGAAAATTGTAGCAATCACAGAAACTAGGAAAGAGCTAAAACCTACAAATCCACAAAATAGATGCAAAAGAAAAAGAAGCAAAACCCCAAACTAGAAGAGGGGGAGAAAAGCTTCGACATCACTCCAGGCCAGTGTAATTAGAGATAAATATAAACTCTTACAAATCAAGGTTTAATATCGTAAAGGACTGCAGCCAAGTGTTTAAAAGACATAAGGGAGAACGTTAGCTACCTTTTTGTTCCCCTCGTGAACAGTTAACTTTAATCGGGGTATCCCACTTGTCTTTCAGGACTGTCGGCTCCCCCTAGTGGCCTGATGCACTTCGGTTGAACATTTTCCTCTTGCATTTGTTTTATGTGGTTTTTATTTCCGCATCATTCCTGAGTTTGCAGCATTTGGTCGTTTGTCCTTCGCAGTGCAATTGCCCCCGTGGGCCACCGTACCCCTAATTCACAATGGGAGTGCCCCCAGGTTTGGTGTGGAATAAGATCAACAACTGAGATCCAGAACTAGGAGAACATTCCAGACTACAGAACAAAGGAAAACAAATGAAAGTTTTACAACCTCACCCCCCCATCCCCAGAGAATCAGTGCTCCTGGTGCACCAGTGGTGACAACACCAGGCCCTGAAAGCCACAGTTTTATCTGCAGTGCTGAGAACTTGATGGAGGAAGAGAGAAATTGAGATAAATTTCCATGGTGATGGTTTAGCCTGTGTGAAGTGATCCACAATCATGGGCTGAGTATCACTGGGGTTCCTTTAGAACCTTCCTCACTGATTCTGGTCCATACAGACTCCTGGATGTGTCAGTAAACACACCATCATCAATATATGTCGACAGCACAACCTCCAGGGCCTGCTGCCACCAGGTGAACACAGCAGAGATCCAAAGCTAAAGCGCCACCTAGCTTCTGGCACGATAGCTTCTACAAGACAGTCTAAGTGACATAAATCTCCTTCTGACCACAGTCTGATTCTGGAGTTCACAGCCCCAGTGCCTTAATGTAAAACAAATACAATAGAATCTGAGAGAAACTGAGCGGGTAATGAATCGCCACGAGGTTAGCAATGAGAGAACATAACAATAAATAGATAGAACAAGACATGGGGGAATATATTCATTTCCAACTAAAACTAATGCAGGTTGAATATAAAGTCGTCACTGTGGGTGAGGAGTTAGCTAAAGTGGAGGGAAGTTTTAGCTGTGGTTGCTAACCACATCATCCTTTAGGTTTTCAGCAGTGCAGCATGCGTGACGCCTGTATGCTCCACCACTGCGTAAGTGAGTTTACAGATCTATTTATTCTTTTTCACAAGTCTGTCAGTGTCAACAAAAACAAACATGTCAGCCAGTGATGCTGGAGAGTCGGGGATTTATCTTCTGTGGTGCTCTACACAGCCAAAGAGGGAACTAAAAATGAAGACTTTAAAGCTTATTTTAGACAAAATGCACATAAGACACCGCAGAACTGCCAGCATTGTTGTCTAATGTGCAACTGAAGTGGCATCAAACTCAATAGGAACTGTCTCTCAGGCATGAAAGTGCACAATAACAGCGATGGAGAATAAAGCAGGTGGTAATATTGAAGATGCCCTCTGTGACACCTGAATAATTTCTGTCTACCTAAGGAGAGAGAGGGGAAAAAAGCCCGAGGTTTGGCTTTACTTTCCGTTGATTCCTCTCCTCTGTGTGCGGTGATGAAGAGCCTCCCAGGGGGACCGCGGTGCGAGGCAGAGCGCAGGTTTTCCAGCTGTCCAGCTGGGGTCACTGTTGTGATGCGTTCAATGAGCCTGCCTGAGCGGGAAAACGCGTCACCTCCCGTGCTTCGTTTAAAAGGTGGGTGCGGTTTTGCCTTTTAAACATGCCAAACGTGTCTCATTTCATCCTCTCATTGGGCTTCAGTCACAATTATTTTTCAACCCCCCCCCCCCCCAAAGTGCATAAATCACAGTGGCAGCTCGCTGCACATATTTTCTTTGGCGAGGTTGGGTAAACTGTGAATATAATAGCGTGAGAATGCATTTGTGAAAGGAAACAGGGGGAGGGTGTGATGTGATGGCGCGCTTGTGCTGCGAATCTCGGGGGCAGGAGGTGTTACTCTTCACACCGAGCCATCGGCCGCCGTCCCCTCGATGCAAGCTTTTATTTATAGAGCAGAGAAGTACACCTAAACGCACTTTATCTCCCTTTAAAGTGCTCTCCATTAGCATCGAGAAAACAAGTCTCTGATCCTGATGAGCAAAATGATTTTGCCATCAGATTTGGGACTCAAACGATTCACCCTTCCTCAAGATCAGTGGTTCTTCTCATAAACTAAATGGACGTTAAAAAGCAGGATGTAGTTTAAGGTCGGACTTTTTGTGAAAGAGCATAGTTGCATGATAGGGTGTCGCTAACATTAGCTTCAGCAAACATACTATACATACGCATTGAGGAGTCCAGAAGCTCATCATCATTCAGCAGTTGTTCTGAACAGGATCGATTGGTTTGGCAAATGCTTTTTTCATACAAGAGCCCAAGTGTAATAGCATGCATTAGCATAGTAATTAAACATGCTAATTGATTAAAAGTGCAGTTTCCTAAGGTTTGGACTGGGAGACTTGTTTGTTTGAGAGTGGGATGAAGCATATATGGAATCCACTGACCTGTGTGCAGTGTTCCAAGATTACGTGTGCGGCTCCGCTATGGCGAGCCGCACGGCTCAAGCTTCTGGTGCAAGTTTCGCTACAGCTGAGAATGGGATGAATTTGGGAAAAATTACAAGCAGATAAGTAAGTAAAACTTGGGCGGCCATAAGATTCGGCATATCGCATCCTTCGTAGACAGGCCGGGAGACTGGAGATTTATTAGCAGGTCCATCATGGAATTTGGCTCCAAGAACCCACAGAATGGTCTCAGAGGGGGCATGAATCAGAAAAACAACATGCTTTACACTAAAGAGAAATGCAGGTTTATATAGAAAAGCCGACAAGCTAGCAGGTGCCACAGCGCACACGCCTCCACACATGCAGAAACACACTTCCCACTGTATCATTACTGTGCACTGCCTTTCATCTCCCCTCTCCTCAGAGTCACTGGAAGCAAAATTTGATTTCCGCCTCATAACTCCCTCCATAATGCGATATCGCCGGCACTAAATTGCCAAGATAACCTTTATCAGAGTGGAGGTGAAAGTCCTGAATGGTCCAGCAGTTATTTCTCTGGCAGACAGGAGCAAACAAGGATGGGGGGAGAGAGCCACCATTTCCACACTGGCAAAGCCACGGACACCTCGATGACGTCAGCGAGGCGTTGATGCCAGGTTACGTGGAGGGAAGACGGACAGAGAAGGCTTCCGTCTGGTAATTGGAAGAACATTATGGGCTTCAATAAAAGGGGCAGCCTGCAGATTAGACTCTTCTGTATAATGCTGCACCTTCAAAAACTGGTTTATTGCCATCTCGTAGATTCGTACAGTGGAGAATTTTGACGTTTCTTCTTCTGTGGTTGTGAACTTGGTCAAGGATCGAGCTGTAGCCGTAGCCTGGCTAGATTTCTACGTACAAGCCTCTAACCATCATGTCATGGTTCGGCCACATTTGCGAATGTTTCGTCTTCTTTTGGGCTGACTGTTGAGGGATGCGCTCGCACACGCCGGCTTTGCTTTGTCCTCACCATTTCCATGACAACAGCGCTGCACCTTTTACCATCACAGAGCAAACAAAGCTCCACCATGGCGTTCTCCACAGTGAGGATGCTCTGCTGTTTTGCAGTCTGAGGGCTGTGACGTCACGGGGGGGGCAAACATCAGGTAAACCCAAAAGAAGAGAAACAAGCAGCGTGTTTACAGGTCCAACCCTTCACAGCTTTCTTGACCTCAACTTTATTTGCTAAAAAAGGTGATGAGTAGAGACGGACATGGATTCCCATGAAGAAAAGCTAATTGTCTAAATCATCTGTGGCTATTTTACCCCTCCCCCCTCCCCCCATTGGATGGTCAAATCCTCCACAAACTGCATTATTTGTTCGGATAGATGCTATTATGCATCACTCCTCCCCTCCCCCCCAAAACACCCACACACACACACACACACACACAGGTAGACGTCAGCGAGGCTCAAAAGTGCTCGTGACAATATTTGCTTGATGAAACATTCTGTCATCAACAGCAGGAGCGTAATAACTTTGGGTTGATAGACTCGTGCAACGATTTTTCCGACTGCTGCAATTCGAAAATGACTTTTCCACCGACTAATTATGAGGCGGCAATAAAGCGTGTAACGTTTGCAAAGACAAAGGGAACTCGTCAAAGTACGCTCTCTCTATCCACAATAAGCTTTTAAACCACAAGATGATTAAAGCCAGGAGAAAATAAGAATGCAACTCTAAACTGAACGCCACACCGAGGTGAAGGGATGACAGTGAAGGGTCCACGATGGCTAACCGAGGTTTATCCACGGGTGACGGATGTGGTGCAGGAAACATAGCATAGCTCAGGTTCTGGGGCAGCGAAGGGCCGCTAGCCTTGCCTGTCTTGAGTTGAGCGCTTCCCTTTAGGGACAACCTGAAACCATTTTTTTCTCAACTAAAAATGTTTGCCTCGTGTGTGAGTGGAGGCAGGATCCAGCATCCAGACATACAGCAGAAAACACCCCCACACAGCCTTTAAATATGCGCAAAATTATAGTTAGGCGTCGTTCGGGCTCAGAACTTTTCATTTCCTGCGTGGGTGGTTTTGTGTTTATCAGGACAACACATCCTCACCTTTTCAGGGCCTCGTTTTCCAAAGAGACACAAATGCACCTGTTTATTCTGTCAAACTACTGTTGTAAAAAAAAAAAAACAGCAAAAAAAAAACAGGACGTTAATGGGTTTGTTCACATTTATTCATCCATTTTCTGGTAACTGCTGCTTTTAGGGTAATGGTGGGCGTTGGAGACAAGAGGCGGGAATGCACCCTGCAACCAGGATGTTCAATCGCTGAAGATGTTCCTGATGGATGTAGCCTATATCAGGTCATGGCGTGGGGGCAGAGCGTAGCGGGACAACCCTACGGGGTTGGATTTGGATGCTCCTTCAATGTTAAAGCCTGCCTTGTTTACTGCTTTACTTGTAATGTAAGCAACAAAATACCGACGAGCCCACCCTGATATCTGGCAACATGCATTTATCTAATAGGATGCATTATAGCACTAGGAATAGCATTTTTAGCTAGGTAGCTAGCCAAGCCAAGGTGTGAATTAGTACAACAGATGGGGATTGAGGGTGGTGGTGGGAGGATGATTAAACAAATGAAATGTGGGGTTGTCCTCAATCAAGTCTCATGAACATGTTCAGCCCAAAATGATCTGAATTTACTGACCCAGTTTTAAATCCTAGGAAAAGCAGGGAAGGAAGGAAGGCTCTGTGCGTGTTCCTGTGCGTGCTGCATATCAAAATATATATTTAACTACCAAAGTGAGAACATTTTTGGGACGTGAGTGACATTTTGGTTGGTCCTCACGACTTCAAAGGGCTGTTTGAGGGTTCAGATGTGGTTTTAAGGCTGAGCCTAGAATTGGGTTGAGCTTAAGGTTAGAGAAAGGTGGGTAATTTATTTTGATTAGGTAAGTCCTCACAAAGATAGAAGTACAAGGATGTGTGTGTGTGTATCTTGTGTGTGTATCTAATCGTCCCATTTTCTTGTATTCAACGTCCTTGTTTATAGATCTGTAAAAATGACAAGATAAGTGTGGAGGATGGTGCAGCAGTGAACCCAGGCTGCCGTTTCTGCTGCGTAAATGGCAGTTTATGGGCAACAATGGATTTGTGGGGGCCTCTTTTTTTGGAGCATCATTGCTGCCTTTGACTTCAAACTCATGACTGCTCAAATCAAAGCAAGGAGTGATGCTGCGACCGAAATCACAGCACTGAACTCTGGTTTCAGTCATGTTATTCACAGAGAGAGAGACAGAGAGTGAGATTTCCTGCAGCTGAAAGGATGTGTATCATAGCAACTGTCACAGTTCCGCTTCAGGAAGGATTTTGACAATTTGTCTCCAATTAAACAAAGAGCTGTGAATAAATTATTTACCTTTCCTGGGGTTGTTTCTGGTCTGTAGGATAAAGCTGTGTACATTTTGTACGTATTTTTAATTTTTATTTGCTAACTTGACTTGTATTTCCTCATTTTCGAAAGCGCGCGTCACCTACAACTCCCTCCGGTGGCAGACTCTCATAATGTCCTAACCTGCATCACAACAGTTTTAAAACCGACTTTGGCCACTCCAAAAATGCCTAGATTTCCCCAGTGATGGCTCCACACAGGCAAGTTGGAGCTGGAACCCACAGCTCCTTTTCACCAGGTCCTCCATGAATTGAATATACTGTATTTTCACGACTATAAGGTGCACCTAAAACACTGAGATTTTCTCAAAAATCGACGATGCGCCTTATAATATGGAGCGCCTTGTGTGTGGACTGAGTTCCAAAATCTGCTGTGCACCTTTGGTAGGTGCACTACGGTAAACGCTCCGCCAATCGATTAGCGGCACACCTACGCGTAAGGATCCCCTAAAATGGCGCCGGTCAAGCGAGACGCGTTTGAATGAGGCTTACTTTAAACTGCAGGCCATCGAATATGCGGCTGAAAATGGCAATCGAGCAATCTTAGTGTTTTCGCTTTATGAGGCGGCGGCATCTCTCCATACGCGCAAGGACAACTGTTGCGCAGCGGCTGCCCGCGGATTACCAGGAGAGGGCGGCCATCTTCCCTAACCCTAACCCTAACCAGGAGAGGGTGGCCATCTTCCCTAACCCTAACCAGGAGAGGGCGGCCATCTTCCCTAACCCTAACCAGGAGAGGGCGGCCATCTTCCCTAACCCTAACCAGGAGAGGGTGGCCATCTTCCCTAACCCTAACCAGGAGAGGGGGGCCATCTTCCGCACCTACTGCCGCGACAAGATAACCGCGCCCAGCCACATCACCAACATGGATGAGATCCCTCTGACTTTTAACATCCCTTTGACCCACAAAGTGGAGAAAACGGGACCAGCACGGTGGCGATACGCACAACGGGGCACGAGAAGTCGTCGTTCACCGTGGTTCTCGGCTGCCACGGAAACGGACAGAGCGCTGGATGACGGAAGGCGAACACTCCTTCACAAAGACTATGAGGCAGCGGCGGGCGAGTTATGCCACCATATGCGGGTGGATTGTAGACGCATGGGCTATGATACCGTCTTCATGTATTGGAAGAGCTTTCACAAAATCAACGCTGAACCAGAACCGGTCGGTGAGTCCGATTCAGATGATTAAGAAGAGGAATTCGGGATGTTGGACATTGAAATAGCGCAGCTGTTTAATTCAGCTACAGAAGATGAAAACTTTGATGGTTTTGTGGCTGAAGAATGAATATTTTGTTCAATAAATGTGTCGAAACTCACTGTTTTACTTCCGATGTCATTTTTTACTGTATGTTTCAGCATGCGCCTAATAATACGGTGCACCTTATGTATGTTTTAAATACAGAAATAGCACCCATAACTGAGACTGCGCCTTTTAATACAGTGGGCCTTATGGTCGTGAAAATACGGTATGTGGTTAACAAAATATCAGGAGATCTGCAAGTTCTCTAATGGGTACTTTTTAAAGAGAAAGGTTCTGCTTGAGTGGAAATAATTAATGGGTGGAAAAGGGGCTGATTGCAGAACCCTACTGCTTTCAATCTGAAACAACCTAACTTTACAATCAAGATCTTTTACGTTACCTTGGCTGAATAATTGTCGGATCGCTGCCACATAAGAAACTCATCTTAAAAACAATTCGAGGAATACTATGGTGTTAAATAATGCGCCACCAGAAACCAAATTGGAGTCATTTGGCAGCAGACCAGTAAACATTTCCTGGGAGTTTGATTTGGGTTTTTCCTTTTTGGGTGAAACACCTCGAGACTCCTCCTGGTGGAACTGGCTCCCTCTCAAACACTCAATATCCCCAACGCGCTTTTGTGGCAATTATTATCTCCTCGAAACCACCTCAGAGAGGTGTACCACTTTTACTCTTGTGATGATTTATTAAACCCTCTTAAGCTTTTAGTGGGTGCCAGTGGCGCCAGTGTGCTGAGTTTTGACCGTTCTCCGTCATTTCACAAGGTCTGAATTCATCGTACATAAATTTAGCGGGTAATTACAGTTCATCTGCACCATCTGATCCATCCAGCATGTGCAGACGTGGATGTTGCGCCCGTGTCCTCATTCCAATAATAAATACAATCATCCCAGTTTCTTCGTTCTTCCCGAAAACAGTCGACCGACGCGATCCGCGATAAGTGGTGAAAGTCAAGCGTGGCTCGGCGTCTGGGTGCTCGGCGAGTGTGCGTGGGTTGTCCAGGAGCTGCCATTTACCACGCTGCTGCTTTCACTGCAGGGGCCGATCAAGGGGGTGGGGGGTGGGGTGAATTAGCTATCGCACTTAGCAGCCAATGCCGTCCTCCGTCAGCATGTCCTTGCCCAAGTTTATCACCACTGTCAAGGCGCTCGCTTGTTTAATCATAACTGTCTCCCTGTCTGCAGTAATTGTCTCTACCCAGAGGGGGGTTTCAGAACTTTAGGAAATTGCATTTTTATGCTGCATTAGCCCCGTTGCCTTCTAAACATGTCTGTCTTTCTCCATACATCGCCGCTGTCACCGTCTCTCTTCCCCCCCGTTGTCATCTTGTCCCACATCCTCCTGTTTTCACTGTGGTCCAATCAGATGCATTTATTTCACAGCTTGGCTACCAGTTTGCACTAATGGAGCCAAATTTCTCACTCCAGAAGCAACACGAGCTCCCTCGGCGTGCCGGAAACAAGGCTGTTGAGGGCAGCGAGCTGCTGTGAATAAATATGAGACTAAAATGAATAGTGATAAACATTTTCTTGAGTTGTTCCCGGTCCTTTGCTCTTCTAATGCTATGCTATGCTATCCTCCACACTTCTCAACAGCAGTAGTTTTGAGGTTGCCTGCCTGTCCGTTTTCGCAGCGCTCGAGCATTAACTTTTAAATACTTCACCTAAAAAATGAGAACCATCATTTAAAATGTAATTCTCACCCACATGCTCTCTAAGAAATCCCTCGCCCTAAATATTTTAGTCCTGTTCTAATTACAGACCATCGGTTTCCTTGGTGAGATAGAGGGCGGAGGTGGAACGTAAGGGACTGCTGGCTCTTTTCAAATGGAGAGTTAGCATTTGAGTAACCACGCTGGCTGCAACAAGACAGCTCTCGGATCTTGATGCCCTTGAACCCTTGTGCTTCACACGCGTTTGTGCAGAATTGATGAATTGATGGGGGAAATTTGCTGCCTGCTAATGCTCGCCACGCTAAAGTGCCAGTTTTGGATTGCACCTCAATCTTAAAACAATGGCAACAAATTACTGATGACACTGTAGCATCAGGTTATTATTTCTTTCTTTTCTTTTTTAGCAACTTTAATGCTGCTCGTCTCAGCACACCAGAAAATGTCTCCTCACAAACATGCTAATTGAACAAAAGCACTCTAAAATTCTGACCAGCTTTTAAAGCTTTTACTGACCTCAGCAGTCAGGCAATATAATGAAGGCCAGAGCTCATCAATCTGTGAATGAATCCTTGCAGTTCAAGGACTGATCCATCCTGCTTCAAAGTAAACACACAAACATACGCACAAGCTAGCATGCAATAGTCAACATATACACAGCTTTAGGCTGTTATTGATCAGGGCTTCTCATCCACTGGGCTTCGGAGCAGTACCAAGCTAAAGACGGGGCAATTAGAAAGGAATAGAACTGCCCGTCAAGGTTGAATCTCTGCTCGTACAAGACTGCAGCGTTTCAGCTGTGGGGCATCTTGGTCAGATGTTGACATTTCATGTTTTGGTGATTTTTCTTTGGGTTTGCTTCAATTTTGCAATTGCATTTGTTTAATCAGTTTTCATGAAATGCTGTTTTTGCAGAGTCTGATGGCCTGTTTCCTTTGTGACGCATGTGGACAGATTTCCACCAAGCCATTAAGCTCGGAAAACATCTCATATTTCTGAACAACGTGTTCCCGAGGGGTCCTAGATTGACCTGGGATTCTGAACAAACCTGGTCCTGAGCTGTCTGACAGGCTAATGGACACCAGAAGCTCTCCGGCGATACCCTTGCAGCAGCTCCAGATAAGTGACCCCTCCCTCGAAGGGTCAAAACCCCTCTGTCAGCCCGCGATTCATTAGTCCGTCACACTAATCTTGCTCGTCACATCCTGTGCAAGCACAGCCTTGTGGCAATTACTGATAATTAAATTTTCATTGGGCTAAAGAGTGACTATCTTTTCTTATCTATTTATTCGGGTCAGTTAATCTGAACAGTGAGCCTGCTGGTTTAAATGACAGTTTAATTTGTTTTTCATATCATATTATAATCTTTTTTTTTTTTTTTTTTTACACATGAGCCTGAAAGATGACTCTCCTGATATACATTTACAAATATACACGTTGAACCTACATGGAACCTACTTTGTTGTTGCCTGCTCGTGAAGACCACAACAAAATAGGGAGAGACGCTGCCAGGTTTAACAATAATACCCAACAAAGGGGATGTTGTAAGTGCAAAAATGAATAATAATCCATCAAGATGCAAAGCAGCTGGGCTCATACAGGGTGGAGGTGCAGAGGCAGAAAGAGAGAGCAAATGCTTGGTCAGGCGGAGCTTTACGAGCTGCAGATCACTGGCCAAGTGTTCTAATGAGGTTTGCTCCACTCTGCTGGAAACCTGCGATTCAAAGACAGCACACAGCAAGACAACGCCACAGATCAGGGCCGTCACAACTGACCGTGTGGAGATTTGGGAAACAATCAGATGCATCTGTGCATGTGACACAACTGAAGTGCAAAGTAGAAACAGATGATATACTCATGTATGTGTGTGTTAATCACATCAACTGCCAACGTTAACATTGCAACCCATCTGAGGCATTTCATGTGTTTCCTGGGGCATCCGAGGCTGAAGCAAACTTTAATTTCACACCCGGTTTCATTCTCAGAACAGAATATGTATCTGGGGTAGCAGGCTGTCATTCTCGGTCATTCTGGGGAATTCTGTACCGCTTCCCCGGTGTACCTGTTGTTTACCTGGTCACTTGATGCGACTAATTTTGCATTTGTGTTGCTCTCCACTGTCTCAACCTGCTCACCGTCCACCTCTGCTCAGCCACACCTGTAGCCACACCCCCTCATCACTACACCTGCTTCCACCTATCAAGCCAGGCTTCATGCAGCTTCACTCCACTCCCTCTTTGCCTGATGGGCTCAGCTTTCATACCGACTCTCCAGCACTTGTTTCTGTACCGCTTCCCCGGTGTACCTGTTGTTTACCTGGTGTTTGTCGTGGCTTTTGGACTGATACCTGCTCACAAGTCCCCCTGCCAAGCCCACCTGGGTCCGGGTCTGCACTACCATTATTTGGTCTAATGTGTGCCAGCCCAACACTCACCACAAGATGCTAATTAGCCCTGAGTGGGAACCCAATAGATTTGCAATAGCGATTGAGGGACTTGAAGCCCCTTCATCACCAACTTCTCTCTCCTTTTTGCGCTGCAGCGCCGCACCTTCATCACTGAACTAGGGGAAATACCGTCTGTCATCAGCCTCCTGACAAGCAGAGCTCGAGTACGGGGAACAGATAAATGGAAATTCTTCAGCCTGTACCTTCTTTGACCTGTTTGCAGCTGAGCTTTACAAGGTTTTTGGGTTTGAGAATTGTGGTTCTGAGTCAGCCCCTCATGGGACCGAGACAAAGCAAGCCAATGGCAGTGGACTGCTCTACTGATTTCCGGACCAGAGTGAGTCAAAGCCATTGAAAGAGCTCAGCCAAGCTCTCTAACGCTTTCCTTCAGTTTGGCTGACTATATGAAGGAAGAACTGGTTTCATATGAGTGAGGTGATTGATTTGATCCACATTGACATTTGGATCCAGACCCTTTGATGACAGAAGCTTTAAAGGGGAACCCAACGTTCTCTTGTTCCTCAATCCTGTCAGGGAGCTGCAGTAGCAAACTCCTCCCCTTGGGATCAGCAGACTGGAAACCTTGACTACAAGCAGTTGGGTCATACCTCCCCTTCCCAGGTCCAAAGTCTTCCTCTATTGTGGGACAGTGGACACTTTGATTTCAGCTGTCCAGCAAAAGTCGGAGCTCAGAAGTTGCTGGGAGCCCCTCGTAAGCTCAAGGGCCCTGACGCCTACCTGGAAGCTCACCTTCCAAAGGGTGCCTGTATTCTCTGTCAGAACCCAAGAGAGAGGCCAAGTAGACACACATCAAGGAGTCCATTGCTGCAGGCACCTATCCTCCAGATGATTGGCCTTGAACACCAGTTTGCGCGGCCCATCTTGTCTCATAGACCTGAGTTCATCCTCTCAATACCTTATTGTTACAATGTTTGCCCAGGACATAGAGGAGCGGACAAAGAGGGACACCCTTGTCCCAGGTCCTGCCCGTCCTTCTGCCATTCCGTCCCTCCAGACTTGAGGTCTGATGTGCTGCTATGGGCCCACTCCACCGAAGTGCCCTGTGACACCTGTGGTTCAGTGGACACAGCATGACCTCCTCCAATAGTTCTGGTTGCCCACCTTACAGGAGAATGCCCAGGAATTTGCCAGAGCCTGGCCAACCTACTCTAGGTATACCTCATTGACCATCTGTCCAGGCCTTCATCCTCCACTGGCACAGGACAAGACTCCAAGCTTGCTCCAACCTCCATGAAAGAGACTATGCTGTGACTGCCATCTGCTGCACACCTGCTCCTACCTACCAAGTGGGCCAGAAAGTGTGGCTCTTTATCTGAGACGCCCGAAAATATCGCACCATTGTTCACTGGCCCATTGACGATCCAGAAGGTCATCAATCCAGCGGCACTTTTATGTCAGTGATTTTGTCAACGTGAAAACAAGAAAGTACTTTTTTCCCCAATTCAAACATTAGGTTAATCTCGTCATTAAAAACGAGAGACCCCAGCAACAACAGCGTCACTCCAGAAGGCTTCAAGGCTTCAAGGCTTGAAGGACACGTCATATAGCAGTTGACTGGACAATGACACAAGACTATTCTGCCAAGCGAAAAGAAGGACTTTGTCATAAATATAAAGTTCTAACTGTGACACACACCACTGTTTGTTTTCTGAAGGCCCTGTAGGTATACGGTCCCAGTTCCTTCAGTTCACCTGAAAACATGCAGTTATTGAAAAACATTTGACACTAGCCAAATGCCAAGGGCCAACTTTTGACAGGGCGTAACCATGCAAGATAAAGGTAAATCAAATAACTGCGAGTGCGAAGTGACAGATCGTATGCTTTATTCTTCTCATTTCTGCTTTATTTTCATTTTATGTGACAAACTAATGTTTAGAGTCAAATGTTCTTATTGCTTTTCTGTGTACGTTAATCCATGTTTTAAATTAATCCATCTTTAATAAAGGAACAGGGACTCTGTTCATAGCTGCGTGGATCTTTCCAGGGATAAAAGACACTCTGGCCTACTGGAAATAGTTCACAATCATGGGTGGTTAATTGAACACATTGACATCCACACGTTCCGATATTTGAGTCCCTGTAAATAAACTATATGTCTTTTAACCACATACACACCATGTAACGTTAGGCTGGACAAACATTTAAAATACTAAAACTTAAGTATTTTAACAATCATTAGGTTGCAGGTTAAAACAATAACTTCCTCTGAATGCTGTCAATTGCTGCATTCTACATCTGTTATTGCAGACCATTGGTCGGGATGTGGCTCTGATCAGAAGAGCACAGATGGAAAGAGGAAAAGAGACTAAAGGACTAATATGCTGGTCAGGTTCATACATGAAATGACGCAAAGCAGCAAGGTGTACATTGTTATTGGCAGATCAATGCTAATTACCTACCACAAATCAACTTCAAATGCTAGTAATGCCAGGGGACAATGACTATGCGTGGGATTGCATGTTTGCGCGAGCCTCTGTGGATGAGTGCATGTTTGTGTGATTGTGCGTGTAATTGTGTGAATAGCTCTGCATGCATATGTATGTGGGGGTGGAAAGATCGGGTCTTCTGTGTTTTCTCTGTTTTCACCCTCTGCAAGGAACTCTGCTGTGAGAACTAGTGTAAAAATTGACATGACTAAATTAATTTGAAATGTAACGCTAGCGCTAACTTAGCATCACCACCATGCTGTTAGCTTTCAAGCTAAAGTATTAAGTCCAATGCTGTGCATTATTTGTAAAAAAAACAACAACTATTGGATGTGTACATCTTTTCGACTTTACCTATGATACTTCCCTTGAGCAAGCGGCTCCACCCGGTCCATTTTTGTCAGCATTCTTTACTTTCGACATACTTGCGTTTGGAGGAATTTTGCTTTGATTACTTTACTGTGTGACCTGGCAACACTTTTTGTTTTCCTCATTTTTGTTTTTGCAAGTCACATTTTCATGCTGTGTGTATATTTCATGTTATGTGTGTATTTTCTTGATACATTTTGGATATTGCACATTGTAAAATGTGTGGATTCAACCTCGGACTGTCATAAGTATCTTTTCTATAAAGACTCTGATGATAAAGACCCCGCCCACCTTGAAGCAGTACCATTGCGTAACGGAACGCCAATATGGCCGTACCGTGTTGGGTCAAACTGTTGTGGTTAGGGAGTGCATAGGTGAACAACAGATTACATTTGTTTCTCAGTTTTTCCACTGTTCTTTCCAAAAAAGTTACTAAAAGTTTTCTTCTTTTAGGCAAAAAAATAAAATAAAAATCACTGATTTCACCTTCAAATATACATATCACCAGCTGTCAAGAATCTTTTTATAGCGCTAAAATAAAAACAACAATTATTGACAAACATCACAATTCACATAAATTAATCCACAATGACCCTGTGATTCATCCGATTTAAGTTTTGACAGCCCTATTCAAGGTTATTCTGCTAATTCAAAGAGTTCCTGACTGCGCTTGTACGGAGCACCAACAGACAGTTTTGAAAAGAGATGCTCTATAGAAATTGTCAACACCAATCTCCAACAAAGCATAACGCTAAAAGGTCAACAGGCCAAGGACAAAGATCAGTCAATATTGATGCTCTGCATTGCAAAAGGTGCGAGAAATCAAGAAAGGCTCCAATCCTACAGTCCGATTGTTTTCCTTCCATCTTCAGACTTTTCTGTTTTATTGCTCTGACATCAGACAATAAATCTGAGAGTACATTTTCCACCGCTGGCACATCTATTCACATTACACCTACACCTACCAGGCTGACACGCTCATGGACACAGTTTTGTTGGCAGCCTCGGTGCAGAAACTGTTGTCTGAGATGTTTTAGGTAAGGCTGCAAGACAGGCTACACAGGAAACTGCTTCAAGGATTTCAGTGGCTGGAGTCTACTCTCTCATTTAGATATGTCATTCATTTGTCCTGCACTCACTTGGCCCCTTTCAAAACCCTTTTCAGGATTGTACATGTGATGCTTTTGTCACAAGAAACCAGAACAACCCTGCAAGGAAAAAGGAAAGGAGCTGTACGTCAAACGTGTATTTATGGAATATTAATGCGTAGCATGCAGTCTCTTTCAGTTCCCCCTTGTTCTATAGTACACAGAGCATTGCATGCTTATACTTACATCCTCCTCCAAGTGCCGTCAGTCTGTGGAGAAATTAGACACGAGAGGACATCAAACTCCTGTAATTACTTTTTTAAGGGCAACCTGGGGGTCATCCAATGTTGAGCCAGGGCTGGCATGGTGCAGGCAGCCTCTGTGCTGCTGCTATTTTCTGCATATTTCCCTTTTAAACAGTGAAAAACAGTCTGCCGATACAGAAGACTCTCTTTGCTGGAGACAATGTAGCTCACCGCCCCGACATTTCCAGGGACGGTTTCTGTTTATGCTGCAGAAAACAAGTGCTGGCATCCCCTTGAGCACCGAGAAAGAAAGGAAAAAGGAAAGCTGCCAACTTTCTTGGATAGGTTAGCATGTAAACATCTAGTTATACCTGCCTGTAGATGCTAGTACAGTTAATATGGCAGACAATTATAAAGTTACTTTGATCATAAAGGGAACATTGGGTTAAAAATCCTAATTTGTGGTCAAAATCTGATTTAGACATTTAGAAATTCCAATGAAGACACAGATAACATGCCTGGAAGGATCCGAGTTGCTGTTAGTAGCGCTCAGGTGCTGTGTTTAAGTTCCTTTTGCCATCCATTCACCAAACCTCTGCTCATCAGAATCATATACATGCCAATAAAAATCCCATCATAGTCCGATTATCAGAGTATTCAAGTGACCACAGGAGAACGGCCTCACGTGTTGTGATTTATCAGATAGCAGCAGTGATCTCATTATGAGAAATCAGATGAACACACCGAGATCTCGCCCTGTTAGTCCCATCTCATCACTGTATACCTGTTAAGTATTGTTCTTCAAAAGAAATCTGGTAATCTGCATTTTAGCATGTTGCATTGGATTATCATCATATTTTAAGGGTCATGTTGACTGGTGTTAAAACTTTTTGGTGCAGATATTTTGGCTTTAATTAAAACTTTCCTCCAGTCACAATGCTGAGCTCGTATTACAAATTCATGCCCACACACATATCCACCATCTGTCGGCCCCCTCCCCACCCACCATCCATACTCAGAACACTCAAAAAAAAAAAAAAAAAAAAAATATATACACAGATAACTGTGCATGGAAACACGTTAGTCAGTCCAACTAATTTTGGAGTCCTCCTTATCCAGACAGTGAGATTGGAAATCAGTCCATTATTTGATTTTCTGCATTGCTGTATACTGGGACAAGGAAAGTCCCACAAGACGCCAGATTAAAATTTTAAGCATCGCTCGATTGAACTGTGCATGTAAATGTACCGAGTGTGGACTTTGATCAGGAAATAAAACGTGTGAGACATGTGAGTGGGAATGTGCTCCCTCGTGTGGATGCAAACACACGGTGGCACAAAAGACAGCTTTTATTGAGGAAGAGAGTGAAAGAGCAGCCATAATCACCACTGAAGCCCAAAACTGTGTGATTGAGCAAATCCTAACATGATAAATGTGACTTCTGTAGCAATGAAAGCTCTGAACCTGACCTTTTCAGCCCTTTGGATGACAATCTTTGCTCCAAACTGCCCCCTCCCCGCCACACTAGAGATGATGTAAGATGAGTCTTAAGTTCCAAGTGTAAAAGTTCACCGAAAACAACATGAAGCTAATTTGAAATGAGCAAACCGACTGCAAAAACAAAAAAAACAGATTTAGCCGCTTGAATGCAAATAATGGAAGTGCTAGTAAAAGTGACGGGGTGAGTAACATCAGGGGCAGGCTGAATTATGCAAAGCACTTAGCAAACATATTGGCTTTGATCTCTTTAACATGCATTTTCTGCTGTTTGTTACCATTCGTGGGACCTCTTGACCTGCTAATTATGCGATGTAATGACGCTCACTTGATTGGACTTAATGAGCTGAAGTTTATTTCATTCAAGATTACAAACGGGGCATTAAATGTTCCCTCAGTTACTAAACCTGTTGTCATTAAGCCTTCTAATGAAAAATTTGCACTCCGTCATCTGCAGTTCAGGGCTCATGAAAATTAAATGAAGGAATTCAATGTTGATCTTGTTTACAGAGCAGAGGAGGATCACCCCAACATTAAAAAACCCTCTTGCCGACTGGCAACAGAGGGGTGGGGGAGTCCACCAAAAGCTTTCTGAGATATGAAGAAAAGCAGAAAAGCAGAAAGGCCAAATCCATTTCTTCAAACGGAAAAAAGAAAAAGACATTAAAAGGGAAAGAGCCCGCCCACACCGCTTCTGTGGCGCCATGTATAAAGCTGCACCATTAAAGTGCGTCTTATTTACGCCATGTTTTTAAACTTTGTGTCCAAAGTTTGCAAATCACTTTTATCCTAAACCATCGTGCTTCATGTTATTTTGCACTTTACCTACTGATCAAATTTGACTGGTTTCTAAAGGAAATGTGGCCCTTTTAAAGACCCCTACACCCCTACACAGCAGCTTTCTCTGCCATGTTTTTGTAAACCGGATACCAAATCACTGAACCCGATCATTCTGATAAAGCAAAAGATGTTTCCAGGTATTTTCCTCTGTTAGTTTGAGTGCTGGGATACTGAACCTATGTCATATTGAATGGATATTGGATACTGAACCTAATTTGCTCTGATTCGAGGTGTTTGGAGGACTTCTTCATGGCAGCTTCGTCTTCATTCAGTCAAAATCAGTTGGCGCTGAAATGATAACATTTGCTTTCAAGCCCTCTGATTTTCTGCTCGACTGGACCCGTGAGAAAGCGTTCAGACGTGGGAGCACGTCGAGCCTGAGCGGGTCTTTGGATGATGCAAACAGGCAGAAGTGGAAAACGAGACCGCCGACCTGCGCGCGGCCCTTAGCCTGTAGCAGCTTTCATCTGGGGGACATGAAAAGAGAAAGAAAATGGTGGACCAGGTGTGCTTCACGCTGATAAGCGTCAGCCAATTGAGCCGCTCCCTGCCAGCCCTCCGCTCTCCTCCCCTCATCTGATCCCATCTTTATCTTCCTACTTTCTGTGCTTCCTCCAACTCCCGCAACTTTCTTTCTGAAACGCAGAACATAAGCCCAGATCGGATGGACTGATAGAGCTTGAATAAACCCCAGGAATTAATTTTTTCATCTTTTATTGAAATTTTCCTCTGCTCTCACCCTCCCATCTGACTTTCTTTGCTATCTGCTCATTTTCTCTCTTTTTCCTTGAGCAATTTGATCAGAGCGGCACAAAAAGAGCCCTCTATAATAGAATATTTAATCTACAAAGCAAAACACAGGGAAATTAGAATACTGGTCTCATACATGTGCGGCTTCCTTAATGACGACTTATTTTCTTCAATTTTCTTTACGTTATGAGAAGAATGTACACATGTTTGTGACTCCAACTAAAAGCTTTTTTTGAGTGTATTTTTTTTGCAGATGATACACGACAATTCACTGATCGTTTCTAATTAGTCTGACGATCATTTGTTATTTTAGCTTTGCTGCTAAAGGGTAAATGTATTTTGTTCTGAAACTCCCAGGGTTCCCTCAATACTGACATAACATTTTTACCTTGAGAAGGCACTACAATATTTTCCTGCAAGAATACGACACAATGTCAAATATTAAATACACCCAGAATTTATATAACTTAAAAAGAACACTGATCAAAAAAACATAGGTTTTTAAACCCCAGTACACAGGCTTCATACATAACTCAGTGACCTGGAACAGAACCCCCCCCCACACACACACACACACACGCGCACACCTAAAACATTGGGGACTCCGCCAACTGTGTGGGACAAATTGGAGGCAGCACAGTAACTCAGCGGTCGTCTTGAAAACTGAACACACCTTAAACAGCTGGAAAGGTCCCTTTTTGGATTTCTGTACATCAAATTGTCCCTGGAGTTTCCAGTCCAGCCCTTCAACACTGCGTGGGCAACAACATCAAACTTGTTGACCAAAGTCACAGTTTATCACAGCGAGTAGGTGAAGCGCTGCCAGAGGGCCGATGACATCAGTGCCCTGCTGCTTGGAATGGGCCCCAATAAAATTTATTCACTGTAGACACTGGCACCAAAGAGACTTAATGAGGGCTTTGACATTTGTCCTTTTCTGTAATAATTATGCTGCTAGTGAGAATTTTGGCTGGTTATAACCTTTTGCTAATTTAGCTTTGTGCTCATCCCTGAGTGGGTTTGTTCTGTGTAATATATACGACCTTATGGGCTCTTGTAAAAAAGACAGCAGAGAAAACTGAAGGTCTCTTTGGTAGAGAGTTTATATTCTTCCCATCTTTGCTGCTGACACGAGAAAGTGCATTATATTTAACAAATTTACTGTGTTTTGGATTTTCATTAAAGGAGTGCACAAAATCTTATTTCAAGTGTTCAGTGCGGTGTAGGAAGGCAGAGTTCTCTTTCTTCGTTTGTTGCAAGATTGATGTCCACTGTTCTGATGTGCCAAAACTATGATAATGGTGAGGTTAGCATTATATCAGTTTTCCTGTGAAAATGCATGGCTGTATTTCAGTTTCAGGTGCCATTGTGCTGTCCAGGTGTGTCCCAGCAGTGCAAGTTGCCAGATCAGAACCCAGTCTTCAAGAAACTTTTACATTTACTGCATAGCCTGTAGCTAAGGTTTAGCGTAGCTTATGAGTAGGTTAGATATACAGCCAATGGGAGATGTTTAAGGCTGAGATCAGTGTGACCACACGGACTGATGCAGCGTGCAAACATTAGAGATGATATTGTCCCTCCAAAACAAAAGCTTCTGTATCTAGACAATGAAGTGTCATTTTCACGAGAAAACTGACTCTTTTTTACTGGGATATTTCAAAAAGAAGTTGTTATCAGGACAGTGAGGGCAGGATTAAATGTGATCCAATAAATTCTGACCTGTCTGCAGGGGACGGGGATGAGAAGCGGAGGGTTCTTGGTGGAAGTCCTGCTACAGGTTTTGGTCTTTTGAACCAAATAGGGTGCTTTTATGTTAATATCAGCCACCCATTCTAAACGTAATGAGGCCACCAGGATGTTCTGGCACTGGCCCAGCAGGTCAGGCACGTGAATGGAATCAACACCCTCTACCATAATGTACCTCAGAAAGAGACACACAAGACACATTTTATCTGTGCGGAGGCACCGACCGTCACTGTAATCTCATCTGTCAGAACACCACCGCATCATCATCACCACAGCATTCCCATCAAACTCCCACGTTTTTCCTCAGCAGACGGATTTTCCCGACCGTGTTCCGTCTGAGAATTGCTCGCCCCTCCGAGTGAGACGACAACTCCATCGAACACCATGCTAGCAGCAGCGCATGCTTCAAACGTGGCTGCTTGGAACAAACGTGCCGCTCGGCGCACTCGTTAACCTGGTGCACGTGTCTGCGCACGTGTCTGCTATCTCTGAAATAAAGGTGTGAAATCCATTCTTCTCCTGTTCTGGAGGACGCTTCCTCTCCTGCAATCCCTGTCTTTATCTCACACGTTCATGTACAGTAATCTCTCAGGACAAAATTACTGGAGCTCCCGTGAAAATGGAAGCGCTGGCTGTCAGACCAATGTTGCTTGGCAACCACATCAAGGTGATGCAGTCATTGAACGCAACCTTTTGTCTTCAAAGTGGTGAATCGGTTATCGGAGCTTCAGAAGCGCCTGTCGGACTCCCAAAACACATAAACCAAAAAGAATTGGGCTTGAGGGTGGCGGAGCGCAACTTTCAAATCTTCAGGCGGAATATTTGTAGAAATTCCTGCTGGAAAATGAATAAAAATTGCCCTGTATTTATTAGACAACATCTGCCAGAAGCACCAAATTGTACTTATATTTAACATATTTCGGTGTCAACATGTCAGACTGTGAATATAATTTAGTCTACACAAAACTGTAAATCTGATAGCGATGAGATGGATAAAGAAAATATTTCCAAGGCCTGAAGGTCACTGTTGAAAGCCTGGCTAGAGTGTAGGAAGTTGAGGAGGTAGGCTCAGAATGCAAGGTTCCAGTATCAAAAACAGCATTTATTTGTATTTAAATGTGCTTTGACCCAAAAAAAGATGTCTGGCAAAGCTACAAAGCTAAGAACAGTCAACACAGCTTCAAACTCTGCACTCTCCTGCCTTCGTGACTGCTGCTCTTTTCGCGGCTCCACACTCAACTCACCACCCTGTTCTTCTTCTTTGGTTTTTAACGGCAATTGGCATGCCTGAAGTTGCAATAGCGCCACCTTTGGGTCACTTCTTTCTCCTTACATCCCCTTTAATAATTTCCTCCCACCTGAACATCTCTCAAAATGCTCTTCTCATCTTCGCCCACCATTCCCAGTTCACTCAGTCCATCCACCAACACTTTCCTTTCTTCACTATATTGTGGTCAGTTCTTTTTGTCTCCTGTTGTTTTCCAGATCCTGAGAAAACTCATAATCTTTCTGGATGTTTCTCCAGTCTGTGTTCCGTTGAAGTTACTGCTCCTGATTGTTAATCTTGTTGTTGTAACTTGCTCTTTCCTGTTATTTCCCCTCCTCCTCGGTGAGCCGACCCTCTTTTTTTACTGGAAATAGATGCCTCCCCTTGACTTCTGCTTCCCTCTCCTGACAGCATTCATTTGCTTTTTTTCTGCCCTCTGACTTTAATTATTCTATTTCGTTTTCAACAGTGCTCCTCTTACCTGCTTCCTTTGCCAGTTTGTGGAACCTCTCCTTCCCTAAAACCTCCAGGTGTGCTGGGGTCCACAAAGCCCTTCCCCTACACAATCCCCATACTTTGCTATGATACTTATCATGATCTTGGTGATGTTTTGATGCTCTTCCTTTGAAGCTTGTTAAGGCTGCGAGTGAATCACTGCACATTACTGACCTCCTGATGATGTCATGATAAACCCACTGAACTGCCGTAAGTATTGCAAACAACTCAGCAGCAAATACACGAATATGTTCTGTTGTTGAGCTCAGTTTCTGGAAGGTATTACAACTGCACAACCAGTTGCATCCATTGATCCATTCAAATTGAACTCCAGTCCTTAGATCTGCTGTCTATGATAAAGTACAATTCACTTTTGTGCCTGAATCATATCCAGCTCAGTTAATGCTGACGTTGCAGCTGATCCATAACCTGCGTTTCCATAATCTATTTGATAATAATCTTCAAAAGCCACATAAATTTATTTCATAGATATGAAATTGGCACCACAACCGTTGTCCCAAAAGGCATCTCATTATGTTCAGGACTTTTGTACATTTATTTACTACCTTATTTACTTTCCTCCAGCTCAGCCCTTTCTAACACAGTTCCATACAATTTTTGAATTGAAGTCTCCAAAACTCTTTCTTGTGAAGAACATCACCTTCAGACAAAAACTTCAAACCAAGTTTCATTTGCCATCTATCAACATCAGTAATTCCCTCCTTCATTCTCTGAACAGTGTACTAGAATTACATGACACCCCCTTATTCACTGGAATCATTTAGTTAAAATAGCATCATGATTGAGAAAAGGGTCACACTTACGCTCCGACCCTCACCTGCCGACCCTCCCGTGGAGAACTTAGGTCAGGATTCCACCTGGACTGAACCAAGCAGCAGGGGAGATCCCATTTCCTGTGGGAAAATTTAGGTGGAAATATTCGTGACCTTCACTTCACATCATGTGCAGGAATTCATTTCAACGGTTGACACACATCTGTTGAGTTGAATACATCTTAACATGATCAACAGGCATCAATATTTAATATTGCACATTATCAATACCCCCTTACAGGTGGTGTCAACTGCTGACATCACTATTAGGCTCCTCAAGGATTAAAAGCAGGAAGTAAAAAACAGGTTTTTGCCCCTGGATCACATGGTTAGTTCCAAACAACTGGAAAACCAAAGCAATATACCTAAAAGGCTGTATAATTGACCACTGAACTTAAACTAATAACCTTATTGAAGGTTACAGTACTTGTTTCTGAATTTATCTG
>NC_079522.1:15052024-15142024 GCF_003711565.1 Takifugu flavidus
TGTGGTATTAAGTATGTTGGAGAAACTAGAAATACCTTGTCCACACGCCTAACACAACATAGATATAATATTAGGAACAAAAAGGAAGTGGACACACCTTTAGTTAAACATTTTTTGAATCATGGCTTTGCATCATTGGGAATGGCTGGTCTACAAAGGAATATTAATTGGACAGATTGGGAACGAAAAAAGAGGGAAAAGTTTTGGATATTCAAATTGGGTACTAAGGAACCAAAGGGGTTAAATTTAAAGTACAGTTAATACCTAAGACAAAGAAAAGTCTAACCTAACCCCGAACCCGAACCTTCACCTCCTGACCCCTAACCCTACCCTCTAACCCTACCCTAACCCTAACCCAACCCCTAACCCTAACCCAACCCTAACCCAACCCTAACCCTAACCCTAACCCAACCCCTAACCCTAACCCTAATGCTAACCCTAACCCTAACCTAACGTAACCCTAACTCCAACCCTAACCCTAACCCTAGCCCTAGCCCTAGCCCTAACCCTAACTCTAACCCTAACCCTAACCCTAGCCCTAGCCTAGCCCTAGCCCTAACCCTAACTCTAACCCTAACCCTAATGCTAACCCTAACCCTAATGCTAACTCCAACCCTAACCCTAATGCTAACCCTAACCCTAACCTAACGTAACCCTAACTCCAACCCTAATGCTAACACTAACCCTAATGCTAACCCTAACCCTAACTCCAACCCTAACCGTAATCCATCCATCCATCCATTCTCTGCCGCTTATCCGGGGTCGGGTCGCGGGGCAGCAGCCTAAGGAGAGAAGCCCAGACTTCCCTCTCCCCAGCCACCTCCTCCAGCTCATCCGGAGGGATCCCCAGGCGTTCCCAGGCCAGCCGAGAGACATAGTCTCTCCAACGTGTCCTGGGTCTCCCCGGGGGTCTCTTACCGGAGGGACATGCCCTGAACACCTCACCAGGGAGGCGTCCAGGGGGCATCCTGACTAGATGCCCAAGCCACCCCATCTGGCTCCTCTCAACGCGGAGGAGCAGCGACTCTACTCCCGGATGGCAGAGCTTCTCACCCTATCTCTAAGGAAGAGCCCAGCCACCCTACGGAGGAAGCTCATTTCAGCCGCTTGTACCCGTGATCTTGTTCTTTCGGTCATTACCCAAAGCTCATGACCATAGGTGAGGGTAGGAACGAAGATCGACCGGTAAATCGAGAGCTTCGCCTTTCGGCTCAGCTCTCTCTTCACCACAACGGACCGGTGCAGAGTCCGCATTACTGTGGACGCCGCACCGATCCGCCTGTCGATCTCCCGCTCCATTCTTCCCTCACTCGTGAACAAGACCCCGAGGTACTTAAACTCCTCCACTTGGGGCAGGAGAAGGCACTCCACCTTTTTCCGGTCGAGAACCATGGCCTCGGATTTGGAGGTGCTGATTCTCATCACAGCCGCTTCACAGGCGGCGGCGAACCGATCCAGTGATAGTTGGAGGTCACGGGCTGATGAAGCCAACAGGACCACATCATCCGCAAAAAGCAGAGACGCGATCCTGAGGTCACCAAACCGGATCCCCTCAACACCATGACTGCACCTAGAAATTCTGTCCATAAAAATTATGAACAGAATCGGTGACAAAGGGCAGCCCTGGCGGAGGCCAACCCTCACCGGAAACGAGTTCGACTTACTGCCAGCAATTCGGACCAAACTCTGGCACCGATCGTACAGGGAGCGGACAGCCCGTATCAGCGGGCCCGACACCCCATACTCTCGGAGGACCCCCCACAGGACCCCCCGAGGGACACGGTCGAATGCTTTCTCCAAGTCCACAAAACACATGTGGACTGGTTGGGCAAACTCCCATGCACCCTCGAAGACCCTGCTGAGGGTGTAGAGCTGGTCCACTGTTCCACGCCCAGGACGAAAACCACATTGCTCCTCCTGAATCCGAGGTTCGACTATCCGGCGGACCCTCCTCTCCAGTACCCCTGAATAGACCTTACCAGGGAGGCTGAGGAGTGTGATCCCCCTATAGTTGGAACACACCCTCCGGTCCCCCTTCTTAAAAAGAGGGACTACCACCCCGGTCTGCCAATCCAGCGGCACTGCCCCCGATGTCCACGCGATGTTGCAGAGTCGAGTCAACCACGACAGCCCTACAACATCCAGAGCCTTAAGGGACTCTGGGCGGATCTCATCCACCCCCGGGGCCTTGCCACCGAGGAGTTTTTTAACTACCTCGGCAACTTCAGCCCCGGAGATACGAGAGCCCATCTCCAGGTCCCCGGCCCTACTTCCTCACTGGAAGGCGTGTTGGTGGGATTGAGGAGGTCCTCGAAGTATTCCTTCCACCGATCCACAACATCCCGAGTTGAGGTCAGCAGCACACCATCACCACTATACACAGTGTTGACAGTGCACTGCTTCCCCCTCCTCAGACGCCGGATGGTGGTCCAGAACCTTTTCGAGGCCGTCCGAAAGTCGTTCTCCATGGCCTCACCGAACTCTTCCCATGCCCGAGTCTTTGCCTCGGCAACCGCCGTAGCTGCACTCCGCTTGGCACGCCGGTACCCATCTGCTGCCTCAGGAGTCCCACAGGCCAGTAAGGCCCGATACGACTCCTTCTTCAGCTTGACGGCATCCCTCACCGCTGGTGTCCACCAGCGGGTTCGGGCATTGCCGCCACGACAGGCACCAACCACCTTGCGGCCACAGCACCGGTCAGCTGCCTCAACAATGGAGGCACGGAACACGGTCCACTCGGACTCAATGTCCCCCGCCTCACCCGGGACATGGTCAAAGCTCTCCCGGAGGCGTGAGTTGAAGCTCCTTCTGACAGGGGACTCTGCCAGGCGTTCCCAGCAGACCCTCACAACACGTTTGGGCCTGCCAGGTCTGTCCGGCATCCTTCCCCACCATCGGAGCCAACTCACCACCAGGTGGTGATCAGTTGACAGCTCCGCCCCTCTCTTCACCCGAGTGTCCAGAACATGCGGCCGCAAATCCGATGACACAACCACAAAGTCGATCATCGATCTGCGGCCTAAGGCGTCCTGGTGCCAAGTGCACATGTGGACGCCTTTATGTCTGAACAAGGTGTTCGTTATGGACAATCTGAGACGAGCACAGAAGTCCAATATACTCCAGGATACTCCAGGATACTCCACGTGTTCTACAGGTGCACCATCCAGGGCATCCTCACTGGCAGCATCAGGGCCTGAATAGAAAATGTCTAGAGGTTAGTAAGAGCTGCCCACCACATCACCAGAATGAATCGGATCACGACAGACTTTTACACCCCAATAACAGACTTGGTCCAGCTCCTGCCATTCAACACCTTATTCTATAGGCCATATGAACCTTTCAGAGTGTGATTGGTCAGAGTGTGATTGGTCATGTCTAGGGATCATTGTTTTGACCATGGCAAAACAATGTTTAAGGAAATGCAAAGCCTCCTTTACTTCACTGCCATAAATGACCAGCTGTCCAACACTGACCACCCTAATGTCCTTCATATGTCTTTCATTATTTCCGCTCCCCTCTCTTAACTAAACAGATCAGGTCATCCAAAGAATCAACCATCTAAACAGTTGGGTTAATAGAGGAAATCATATTTGCTTGGAGGGGTTATTTAAGAGCCCACTTCAAATAATGTCAGCTGTCATCAACAAATCCGTCACCCTGCGTCAGCACTCTGTGGCCGGCAGCAGAAAGTTTGCACATGAACCTACAGACATCCCTTCACCCCGAGGATGAGGTTCCACCAGCCCCTTCATCCCTTGACTTTTGTTTCGCAGCACCTTTTGTTGTGTTCTCCGGCACTCGCCAAGCATCATCACAAGCTTCGTCCCTCCAGCGTGCGATCAAGTCTGTTGCGATGCTGCCAGCTTGTCATTTACTGCCTCAATGAGGTACAGACACACAGGCAGGCACACAAACATGATTTTCAAGAGGGATTGTGTAATGGCAGGAAAAAAAAATACTGAAAAATGAAAGCTGCTGTGAAAAATAAACGCCTGCAGCACGGAACACAGCAGTGGTTCTGTTGATGGGTAGATGCCTTAAGCACTGACAGCTTTCAAGAGACAATGATTGCCTTGTTGGCTTTCACTTACATTTCAGCACTGAAGCAGCTGCTTTTGTAGTCAGAGTAACATTACAAATGTATAAGACATATTCAGAAACAATGAAGTGACATTTTCGCTGCTAGATTTCCACTAAGTAACGAGTTCTTGTAGCAGCCATCTCTCAGAAGTGTGCATATTTAGATGTGATTATAATAAAGGGGACCATCTTATGAAGGCTAGCTTTTTCCTCTGTTATTTACTACACACACCCTATGATTTCTTATGCTTTTCTTTGATTTCTAATGCTCAGTTTCCCCTTATTTGCTTACAACTCCTTTGGGGTCACACGAGATGGGAAAATACAACCAACTCAACCTGAAGCATTAGCACCACAAACGTGACTACCCAGTTATGGCCACGCCATAACTGCTATATCCGACCCCGCTTTATCCGACCTCCGCCCAGGTACGTGTGCTAATGTATCAAAATCTTATGCGGTACTGTAGCAACCTTTTCTACCAAATGTCACCTTCAAAAGGGGAGTCCAAGCTCACACATTATTGTTCTGAGACAACAGAGGCCACAAATGGCCTGGGGGAGCTAAATGAGGTTCCTATTATGAACGCTATGATTAAGTTTCCTCCTGGTGCTGTAACAAAGCCACACCTCACCTCACCCCACCTTTAATCTACATTGTGTCTGTCTAAAGGGCAGAGTGACTCAGTGCTTTTGTGAAAAATTCACTTTGGATGGGACTTTTCTGCACTGCGGTCAAAACTATGCTGTCTTTTCATCTGATGAAGGTGTGAAAAATAACATACAGCCAAGTACATTTAAAAAGTGAAACTATAAGATGAGAAAAGAGGAAAAGCAAGGTAAACATCCTGGGAAAAAAATCAAAGCCCATTTAATGACTGAGGAATTAAATGGTGCCTTGGGGAATTTTCCTTCATAAAGTAAAAGAAATGGTCATGAGACAGTATTAGTCCTATGTTTGCATTAATCTTTAGTAGATTTGAAGTCAGCTCAAAGACTTTATTCCATATTTTCTTGCTGCAAAGCCTTTACATATCTTTAACTGGGCCCTATTCCCTAACCGTTCCAAAGAAATCTCTTCAAATCCATTTTTCCACTTGTTTTATTCAGCATTTCATTCATCCCACAATTTTTTCCTCAGATCAGAACCTTACAGCAAAGGTTAGCACACAAAATAATATACATATTATCAAATAATAACCTAATAGGAAATTAAGATGTCATATTACAGTCATCCATCAGCCACCCTTTAATATCACAGGTGGAATTGAACATCTAAATAAAATGTTCATACATCGAGGGACCTGTCCCAGTTATGAGGACGTCCTCTGACTGCATCCCTTCCATCTTTATTGCAAACGGGTTTTGATCCCTCCTGGATATTAGCACGCTATTTGCATCTCAACTGCCCCTGTTCCATCAGTGTTTTTGCAGTTTCACATAATTGTTTTTTGTGCTCTTGTTGGCATTTGCAGAGTGCTGCGTGCTAATTAGGGACAGCAGGCAAATGCCTCAATTTTCAACACTTGCATTTATTAAAATAAGTATTACAGGTGGAAGATCACTTCCATGAATGTACTGCAGGGTTTTACCAGAATTGTTTGACAATGTTTTATAATTTTATTGAATACCACTTCTTTTAACAACTTATATTAAAATCATATTACTTGATGAAAGCAATAACACCAAGTGCAATGAGTTTGTGATTTAGACTATTTGCTTCACACTTCCCTGGAGTTCATTCTAAAGCCAAACCTGTGATATCTGCTAGTCATATTAACTCATACAGCATGCTGCTGATATTATCACCATTTATTAATAGAAAAAGAAATTCAAAGTCTAATAAAATCTTGTCGGGCAACATCATAAGAGGTTTCCTAGTTTTTTTTTTTAAAGAAAGTTTCTTTACAGTTTTTCTCTTAAGGGCTAACTGTGATTACTTCTGAAAAAAGTTAATTTTGGTGTGGTTAAAGCTAATTAACATCTTTTCTCTGCATGTGTGTGTTACTTTTTTCCAAAGTGCTGAATAAGACACTTGGTTCCCAGCCGCTCTGACTGCACAACATTCTGGTTATAATGAGCAGCTCCCATGTGATGTTGTAAGTAATTTCACAAAAGAGATGGAGTATGGGGGGAGCACTTTTTTTTAAAACCATACTCAAATGCGCCTGCATCTGGCAGTTGAAACAGCTGTGGTATTTGTTTGATATGGACTCCATATTTGGTCCAGCTCAAGTGGTCTTCTGCAAAACCCTGCAGATGACAGTACTGTCATCTTGAGAGCAACACAATATTATCCAGTAATTGAATTGAAATAAATAATAAAAAGACATACAATTTAAGTGGCATGCCTCAGACAGGTAAATCATCCAGTAGCGTGCCAGGAAAAAAAAACAAAAAAAACTTGCTGGCTGCTTTCTTCTGTCACATCTACAAATCAGTCAAGTGCGCCCCATGAGTTTGGCAGTTAGAGTGTGATTAAGCACAGTCGGGGTTTAGCTACAAGGTCCAGAGAGACCTTTTAAAGAATAAGAATGGGCTGCTGAAAGACAGATGCTCCTTGGTGGACAAAAGGGGAATAAATGTCTGTAGGACAGATGATTCATAGTGTAACATTCACCAGAAAAACTGCTGAATGCCCCAACATGGCTTTAATCTCCTTTGTGTCCTCAAGGCTTTGAACACAATGATTGAGATACCTCCTAAGTCTCCAGCTAACTACAAACATTTATACTGAAGTTAAATATGGCTTCTGGCCCAGATTGTGATGGGGTCGTTTCCGGAACAAAACAATGACAGTAAAACAAATATCTGCATTAGATTATGCACGATGTATAAAAAATGCCCCGCAGCCAAAATTTGACCACAAAAATGTTGAAGGCAGAGTTTAATTGGGGTTGTCTTTTTTCCTTTCCACTGAACACAATGATATATATGTTGAAACTAAAGTACAGCCGGACACAAAGGAGTTGAAGCAAATTGGATTAACAAGAGCAGTGCAGAAGGAAATGGTGAAGAATTAAATGCTGGAGGTAAGCGGGGTCGCAGAGCAGAACTGATGCTCTAACATTTGCAAAAAATGACATCTGGTGCCAGTATGGAGGTGTGTGAATGAGAACCGAGTGGAAGCATTCTCTAAATACAGGAGGGAAGGGGCTAATGTTGGTGCGATTAGCGGCACCCCAACCCGCCTCTGTTTAGCTAAATTCAGCAGGAAAGTCTAAATAAGCTGCTACTCACACACTGAAGCTTTACAACAGGGCTGTTTAAGACTTCATAACACCTCTCGTTTTCTAACGTTGGTTTCCTCGAGTCTAAACCATTTTCTGGCCTCCTAATGAGGCACAGATGCGACATAAGGCAGGCAAGTTAACTGCAATTAATTAGCGGTTAGGAACTAAAAGGAAAGCGGCAATGACTCGGTCCAGGACCGGATTTGAAATGCGACACGCGGGCAGCGAGTAAAAGAGGCTGTGCAGGGAGAGAGCCAAAGATAGTCACAATGAGCATCATGGCTCTTTTGAGGAAGCACACCAACCATTGTGAAGCAGAGCGAGCCTTCATCGCTCCCTGTTAGTTCCACTACAATGAGAAGGAGCAGCGGAAAAAAGGAGGAGGGAAGCCTCATTTGGAATGTTTTGGCACCAGATGATCAAATGAATGTGGGTCCAACATTTTATTTTACAGATACCATGGCAACGGGAACAATCCTCGCTGGGTCAAGAATGAGAAACTCTTTGGGACAAATGGGTTGTCTTACTGACTAAAGAGGATATTTCCTTATGATCTTGTATCACTAAAATGACTTCTCCTTCATAGGCACGATGCAGCTGGACCACAATGAGGTGTAAAATTAATGGTGGCTATTGTTGTAACCCTCATGGAACACCGACGGGATATCTCCTGTCTGATGATGAAAAGCATGCATGTGCAGTTTTATCTCATTTATCGTCGCAGAGCACAATATATTCAAGGACACGTGCTCAGTTTAGGAAAAATGTCTTTAATCATTAAGACACAATTCCAAATTTGAGTTGTTTGCATTTAGAAATGTTTCCGAGAGATGTTCGAGGAACTGCACCTTTAACCTGCATGACTGTCATGTGTGTGGAAATTCAGCAAATTTGATGACAGCAGGATCGCTTTTGAGCAGCTTAAACTGATGTGGATGCCACGAAAATTAACCTCTTGAAACGTTCTATGTGATTCTACTGTATGTGATCTATGTGATTCTATGTGATTAAAGAAAAATAAAATAAAATAAAATCTTAATCTTAATCTTAATTAGCAGCTTATGAGCTCATACCAAGGTCCAAAATATTCCCTTTGGAGACAGACCTCACGTGGGTGGGTGCTTCTTGTTACAGTGACGATGTTTTGGGAGAGCTGACACTGGATGGAGGACCCTGGGATTCACGGCTTACCAACCTATGGTTGGTTAGTGATGGGCTGAGCGGAGAACACCTGTGAGGTGTTCCAAACACAAGGGATTGGTAGTGCCATATAAAGCAACGCACGATCACGTTTTGTGTAACCTATACCTTCTGTGCTGCCATGTGTGAAGTCTGACCTGTGCTCTTACTCCCGACTTCAAAAGGAGCAGAATGCGCATGGATATTTTACTGATAAGTGTAAGCGCCTGTTCCTGGGGCCATAAATTCCATGGGATACTTTAGAAGTGGAGACTAAAGCTTGACTGGCAGGCTGCTAAGTGTTTTCTCTAGGTTATACAGTTTAGAGGAGCTGCACATGCAGAAATCAATAACACGTGCAAAATCAAGTCGCCAGCACTAACAGCTGACATATTTCTCAACAGTGGATGAGGGGTGTGTGGTGGGGGTCATCAGCACATGGAGGACAATAGCACACACAGGACACTTTGGGTGGATTTTTCTTTTGCTGAAAATTATTAAAACCAAGTAAAATGTATCTTGTTAAATGTCATTTCAGTTAGCACCTCATTTACTTATTTTCTGACGGCTGAATGGACACGGTGATTCCCTCCTATTATGTCACGGCTAAAAGTGAAAAACCGAATGCAGCAGCTGTTGGGAAAAAAAAAAAAACTCCAGCAGGACCGATTATTACATTGTGATTTTGTACAGAGGCCTGTGAAAAAAGGCCATATATCCAAAAATGATGGGAATATTAACATAAAAAAGAAAATAATACATGTGGAATTGGCCAAAAAAAATTAAAAAATGTTGTCTTTCTGTTAGATTATAAACTACATTGAGAGCTAAAATCTCCAAATATGTAGAGAGCAGCATCTTCTGTTGAATGATGTTATAGTTACAACCTCCGCTGCTGTCCTTATTACTTAATAACTATGATAATTAATTCCTGTCAGACCTATATTTCAAAAGTTGATAAAAGCTTTGAGATGTTATCAGCTCTGTTAATGCATTTGGCGTTCGCTGTCCTCATTATTTTGGCATTTAATTAAGTCCCAACTCTCAAATTTGACACGTATAATTGTAGCAGTGGGGTGGGTTTGGAGCGAGTGGGGGAGGGGGCATCAACGTGCCATACCATTTTGCAATCATTGTCGGTGGGGCTGCGCTCGAAGTCCAGTCTTAAATCTGCTGCACACCTGACTGTGTGTGCCTGGAACTGCAGAGTAGTACGACCTCAGGGCAGACTGATGGAGAGGAAGAATAACCAAGAGAGCTGCAGTTGTTCTAGATGAGAGCCCTCGTAGCCTTCTAGCCTTTAGCGTTGCTTTCAGACTTTAGCGTCAGTTTGCCCCAGGGCTGGACTGGGACAAAAAAATGGTCCTTGCATTTTTGGCCAAGGTGGTAAACCATGACTATTTTTAAGAAATGTAGAATGCACACGGTGGACCAGAGGATATATGTGTTGCACAGTGTTGTCACACAAACGCCCTCTGACCTTCCTATGCAAAACTGTCCTCTTCATTCTGCTAACATGTCAGCTACTCCTTGCATAGCTGATAATAGCTATTCTGACCTCCTCCTCCTCAATTTGTCTTCTTTCTCCTCCTCCATTGAATCCACCTGAACAGCTAATTCTCCATCCACCACATTGCTTCACTGCTGCATTCTGACAGCCTTTGCATTTGATGGGCCGCCTTGTGCACTTAGGGCCTGTTCTAGTGAAGGTTCATGTGTATACACAAACAAACTTGATAGCATGCACAAAGCTGATCTACTAACCAGGTGTACCAACGATTGTGTCTGTCAAATTAGCAAAATAGCACACGCAATCCGTTTAGCACGTTTGCCTTCATGAATATGCAGAATAGGTGCAGATTATCATAAAACGCAAAATACTGGGAGAGGGAGATGCAAATACAATGAGTTAGCACCCGATTTATCAAACCTGAAACTGATTGTGGTCGATGCTTTTGCGTTTATATTTAGCATGTTTCAAAGGCAGGTGCAAACTGACACAGCGTTACGCACAAGTGGCTGCGGTCATTCCGGCGAGAAGGAAGCCTAGGTGCATTGATAGACGACAGACAAGAAGGAAATCTTTCATGTGTGCGTTAACATATTTGAAATGTCAGAAATAAATGCTTTTAAGCGGGAGGGGACAGAGAGTGAGGAGGCTGCCCCAGACAGGCACCCTGAGAGTTTTTTGGGGCTTGATATCTTCAAAATAGCTCTAGTGCTCTAACACCCTAGCATCTCTTCTGCCTCTAGTTTGATTTTTCCAACTTGTTTTGAAACTGGGACTTGAATCAAGAATCCTTCACCTCCCAGCCCAGTCCTCTGTAGATTGAGCTCCCACCAAGAGAAGGTGTCAGGAGGCCACAGTACAAGTGGAGATTTCTATCTTTCCAAAAAGCAACCAAGGATTTCATGCACAGCTCAGATAAATCTTTCAGCTGTCCCACTTGGTTGCAGCAGGAGCCTGGTAGCCGATGAGGCTAAAATTATGCCTGCGTTGGAATCCATGTACCACCTGGAACACAGAAGCAGGCAAATTAAAAAGACATGCCTACTGTGCCTTGAAAAGCACATCTGCAGAGGTGTCTGGGTGACTGGAATTCTTTCCTTTTTTCTGTTTTGGGATAAAGGTAAAGCCCTAAAACAATGTTGCAAGATAGCTGATTCTTAAAAAGTTTCAGAAACATTTCTGAGACATGAAAGGTTTATGAAGGACACAGAAGTAGTTTGTTACGAAGCCAGGTAGCCCTAGGCATGTCTCTGTGCTGCTCAAGTCACATCGCATTATAACAGATATCAATGCTTAAATTGAGGCATTCAGAAGTTATGAAGAACTGTCCATAACAGGTACTTTAAATGGTGCATTATCTTTACTTAAAAATACTTTGTTAAATACTTAACATTTATTTTCATGAGAAATGTCTACACAGCCTTATTGCGGGTATAATTTTTATCTGTATGATGGAATATTTCCTTCGCCTGTTATGTTGGAATATTAATGCTAATTTAACCCCTGTCCTAAAGAGTATATTCCAAAATGTATTTTCTAGAGGGTCCATATAATTAGCTGTGGTCCAGTCATGAATAAAATATTCAAGATGATCGATCGTGTTTGTCCGAACAGCGCTAAATCACTGGAGGTTCTTAATGGATATTTGAGATACAATAGGAGCCTTCGACCTTCAGGTAGATGGGGAAACCTTTGTCTGGGTTTTAATGTGCACATCCTGCTTTGAAATAAAACCGTTCTTCCTCGTCTGTGTGACAGTCATAACTTACTTAAAGACTGCTCAAACCACCTCTCGCACATAATGACAATAAACTACTGCTGCTGATTGCTTTTATTGTCTGGGTTCTTTCTTAATTTAATCAGCCATATCATACCCATGGTGACGCTTAATATCATGGGTTATGTTGTGCAAGCTTCTGAATGAAGGTACGAGCAGAGAATGAAAAGAAGACTTTGATAGTGTTTTATTGCCACTCGGGGGTTGCTAAAGTCTCTGTGGTACTTTGAAAAGGGCACTGATGACTTTTAGATTAAATTACTTTGCTAACTTCTACATCACACAGTGATTTGAAGTTAACTGTTATGGGGGATAATGCATGTTGTTGCATCAATGCATCAATAGAGGAAATGACATAACTACATTTAGATTCACAATGTGGTGGTGGGAGGCTTAATATTGCAAACCACCAGCAGGGGGTTTTCTTGCAAGAGAAAATGTCAACTCACTCTCTGTTATGCAAAATGAAAAGTCACTGTATCCCTCAAGGAAGAAAAAAATGCTTATCATTCCCTTTCTGTGATGACATTTCAATTAGAAATTACGAGCAGATTTTTGGAAGGGGGTCAGCTCTTTCCATGGTGAAATATGGGTACAGGCAGCTAGGTGCTAGCTGAGACAGACACAGATGTGCATTCTGTGCATTGGCAAATTCCACTTTGTATTGGATTGTTACTCGTACAGATAATCACCTCTTAGATGTGCTTTTTTCAGGTGAGCTTATGAATTTCAGGATGGTAATGAAGTTGCTTGAGGAGGGGTGTAATAAGGGGGAAAAAATCGATAAGGCAATTAAAGCTAAACAGCCCGGTTAATCTCCTGTTCACAATGTGCGACACAGGTAAAGAGTCATTGGCTCTGGGAATATGGCTGTAAAAGGTGCATTTATCAAACATTTATAAAGGAAAGCAAATTAGTGGCTGGTTATTATCGCTCTTTTTTTTCTCTGGGCGTAATTGTTGAACACAGGGTTATAATTGGGACAATGTCCAGTTGTGTGTAAATAGGTGGCTAGAGCTGTTGAAAATTCTATTCCTTGTCAGTGACACTGAGAATAAATACATGGTAATGGTTTCAGGATATTTGGCAAGGGGATATTATATATATACAATCTTCAGCTTTTATCTCCACATAAAGGCAGGCTGTCTGTCACATATGCATTGTTCAGCCTTCTATCTTTGCTGGATATGTACTCAAAAGTTGTTCCAGAAATTCAGCTGTGCCAGTGATTATGTCCATCCAAGCTTGATCTAAGGAAACTCGGCCCCGCGGGCTAAGCTCCTCATTCTTCCACGCTGGAATAAATTAATAGAAGAAAGTGATTTCAACAAATGACTTCACTTTATGTTCTGCTTTCTTTTAGGAGACTGGATGTTCAGATTTAGATTAAGCCAATAATCCCAGTGCATTTAAAAGTTACTCACAGGGCTCTCAGAGAGGTTTTATTGTTTCTGATTTGTGATCTTTTCTACTGCGCACGCCTGTGCATGTGCGAACACAAGTTGACATGCATGGAGTGTGTGCTCATGTTTTGCTGTCAGTGGAACTCAGCTTTGTGTGGGTTGACAGAGACTAAGGGGCCCCATTGTGACACGTTAAAAGCCAGGTTAATGCGCACTGTGCATAATCTGAAAGCATAGTGGTAGGACATCTCCTATTTCAATCTCAATGCCTCGTGCAACATATTTCAGTTCCTCCAATGGCAACTCTCTTTTTGTGTTGTCTCTTTGTGATTTTTCTGCTTCTTCACAGCTGTTTCCCACCCCAGTCACAGCGATAAGCATGTTCACTGTTGCAGCTGAAGCTAAGTGCTGTATCAGGAAGTTTACTTCCCCTCTATTCAAAACTGCTCTGACATCATTTATCATCACAACAGCATTGCAGGTACTGCAAAGTTCACATCAACCGCAGCATTTTTTTTTTTCACGCTTTAAGCATCATATTCATTGGCCTCCATGTTGGCTTTTGTTTATTTAGATACCCAGAAGGTTTACTCTGAGCAACAACCAGCAATGTACACATGGAGTGCTTGTGAGGGATCCAAAGAAAAGTTTCAACAAAAACACATAATCTTGCCAGTTATGGAGTTCACATCCGTTACAAAATATGTCTAGACTTCTTTCCAGAAGATTAAGCTATACAATTGTCGCAGCAACAGAAAACATTAAATAATGCAGGAGAGTCAACTGCACAGGGCAGGACTAAGACATGTATTTGCACTTTAGGGATAAGGGATGGTTATGTTTTAGCCATACTATTCTCGGATCCCTCCCCAGAAAGCTTCACAATCAATCACACCGAACAGCACATGATGACTGGGAAGGACACCATCCTTTTTACGATGCAAATGACCACTAATGACCACTAATGATCATTCACAATTACTAACAAATAGTACTCATTAAACCAGGACAATATACAAGTATCAGGGAGTCCCAACAGTCATTTAGAACTAAAGGAACTTCCCGGATGAGAGGCAAAACATCTGCAAGAAGCCACAGGAAAGTCCAGTTGACTTAGTTTCAGCTGAAAAGAACAGAACTTTACTGTTTTCATCTGCTTGACAAATATTAAAAATCATTAGTTCAATGTTTATCGGACAGTTTTCACCCACTTTGATGTCTGTAAATAATATGTGTGTTACATCAGCATGGTCTTTCACTCTTGAAAAATCAGCCTCATGCTATTTTAGTGGCTAATTTTGGTCATTCAAGATTTATTTAAAATTTTCAAATCTTATTTCTACTCAGTAATACACTTTGATTCAGAACACTTCATTAAATATTGGATGATGTGCCAAAAGTAAGCCTTACATTGGAGGTATATACTGTACATAATTGCTTGTTATGGGCCACATTCTCCATTGAATTTATAGTTGAGCTATACCCTATCACACTGGTACAATTTCAAGTTGTCTTTGTAGCTGACATAGACATCGCCAATTTGAGCACTAACCAGATCAACACCAACCTGTACTGAACCGGAAAGGAATAGACCATTATGGTGATCACGCTGCTGCTGCTGGTATGGGGTGCAGACAAAAGCAAACGATCAATAGAAGTCAACAATGATCGGCCAGACATTTAGAATGTATCCATGTCTTTTCTGACATTACTGTAAGCTCTGTTTGGGCTCTTCTTATCAGTTAGGGAGTGGCAGCTTCCACAATCAGTTTGTCTATTTGCTCTCTTCACATGTCAGCATTTCTCACCCTTGACACCACTTGAAAAACCACCCATCACTGGACTTTACCTTTCATCATCAGGACAGTAATCCACTAGTTGTCTTGGTCCCACACGTCAGGAGGAGGCGAGCCTCCTTTCAGTCAAAAGTGCTGTTGACGTGCCGCAAAGAGAGCCGACAAAGCACGCACATATGTTCTCTGAACCTCTCCTAAATCCCATAAAGTATTTACCAATGCTACTGTTGCCATGCGATTTAGGCTGATAGCATCGCAAGTGTTCCAAAATAACCAAGTTATAAAATCTGTTGTACTGATGCATCAACTGACACTAATGAGTTGCACTTTCTAGCAGTTTCTCAGAAAGATCTGCTTTTTCAATAAAATAACAGCATTTTAAACAATCTAAAATGCTGAAAGATGTCATAGTTATAGACCTATGATTGGGCTCTTGTCTACCTCTAAAATGTGACTTCTTTTCAGATTTGCATCAGCTCCAGCATGTCAAATCAACAGTACAGGTATACGGACTTCTGTTAACACTGACCTCCCATGATGGGACTTAACACCCTTGTCAGTCTCCGTCACTACTGATGTTCCTACAAATGAGTGTCCTGCCTTTGGTGCAGCCGGAAAAGGGAACACCTTGCCATTCTATGCTCTGTCATCACCGTGTTCAAACATGCTGTCTGATTTTCTTGTCTCACAGGAGTGCGCTAAAATGAGTATTGTAGAGGATTGGAAGGTCTCTCTCTCGCCTTCTCTCTGTGCATGTGTGTGTGCGTGTGCATGTGGGGATGTGTGCATTGGCTCAAGCATGTGTGTGTTATGTTGTGTTGTCAGTGGTCAAGTTTTCAGACCAAACACTGCTGGCAGCTCTCCACAGTAATCAAATCACACGTCAAGGAGTCCAGTGTATATAGGCTCTGAAGTTCAGTCAAGTTTTAAGTTGGACGGGTTTGTGTGCTCGTGAATCACAATGAACGAACGGGCTGTAAACTGAGGTCAACACGGTGCCATTCATAGTCAAGACTTTGCGACGGGCGTCTGACAAGGCCCCCGGAGGCGGGCTGTTTGATGTGCTGATACAGACAAGAATGTTTTTCCTAAAGTGGCTTGACAAAAAAGAAGAAAAGATGGTCAACAACTGGAGAAACGTGAGGAAAGGTGATGAACAGTTCAACAATTACAGCTGAATGTAGATAAAGTAAACACTAATGAATTAGAACAGGGCAAATAAATGGAGAAACACATATATCTATTTGCATTTAAACAACAAGCATTTTTAAAACAACCAAACAAGCTTGACATTTTTGAGATTTTTAGGAATTTACTGTGAGTCAAGTTGTTAGCCATTAGTTACAGAGGTGAAGAAGATTCTCAGGCCAGTTGACTCTTCACTCAACCTTAGTGACCTCCGATGAATCAGAACCTACATGGACCTACTAAAAATACTTTTATAGGTTGGGGCCTAATCCTTTTTTCTGGAGCTCTCATCTTTGCTTGATTGGCAAGTGCACCCTCTCCAAGATGGTTGATCAATGTGTACCATGGACAGAAGACTTGCTGCATGTCCTGTGACAAACAGAGTGGGGAGATAACGGGAGACAGGCCAGTAAACCTGTAGAGTTTAAAGCCATAACAAGGCAATATCTTCAAGTAGGGCCACTAGCTACCACAAGCTGGGTCTATGTTCCAAATCCAGCACCGGCATCAAAAGGCTCTTGTGTGACTGGAGCATCTCGGCATTTCTTGTGTAATAAAGACATTCCTGTTCCACAGACCCTGCACCTCTGGTAGATCATATATCACTATTACATTAGCTGTAAATTTAAGTGGGTTGAATGATGGAAACAGAAACTTCAAAAAGAAACCTGTGCAAGCAATGTTATCTCAGTCTCTGTGCTGTCTGAAACTGATGAGAGAAAAAAAATAAAACAGAAGCTCCACCTTGAACTACATTCCACACAAATAAAGAGTCTTTTATTTGTCCCTGTTGTCTGTGGCGACCCAAGCATAGCAGCCAAAGATCGGCATCTGCAATAGTTTCTTCGTTATCTCCCTCGTCACATCTGCATGCAAGGGACGAGGCATTATTTCCTCATGCCAAGTCATCCTCCAACCCTCTCCATCTACATGGACTTACTGTCTTTCTGAGCACATTTTATAAAGGTATTGGTAGAATTCCATTGGATTTAATAAATAATATATATATATATAATATATATATATATATATATATATATATATATATAATATATATATATATATATATATATTAAACTGATAAGCAATGTTCCTCTGTGCTCCATGGGAGATAACAGTGAACAATAAACTACACATTTCACCGAAGTATCAGAGGTGGCTCACTTTTTAAAGTTTAGGGCCATTTTTCATAGAAAATAGTGTGAGCAAATATAGATATAAGCTTTTTACAAGGTCAGACGTAATCAGCCAATAGTTCAATACCATTTTATCATCTTCAAATCCTTTCAAATCTCCTTTCCCAATCTAATTAGGTTTATCTTTCCACATTAGCAATTGGCTACAGTTATAAATAACCTATAATCATATCTTGTTGACTGAGAAGGCAGTGATTAGAAAAACAACTAATTAATGTACAGATTTGTCAACCCTGAAAATAAGAAGATGGAGCATGAGATATTATTTTAATAAACCTGACAGATTGGAATGAAAGGTGTATGGGGTATTTGTCAGACCTCTTCCAGCAAAGCAGGCTGAGGCTTAACCTTTGATTGGAAGGTTCTATCTGCATATTGCTAACTTCCCCTGCTAAGTTTGTATGCTCATTATTTATAATTTTTGACAAAATTAAATTGTGTCATTTATGATTCATTTATTCATTCAGTTAGTTAAATTACTTCTAATCAGGGTTGGCTGTGGCACTGGATTATTTTCAAATAATCGACTGACAGGCTGAAATACAGTTAGGAAAGGTCACTATTGACTCACAGAGCAAACACACAATTGGAAGATGACTGAATAAGGTTCCATTTTTAACCACCGGTAATGTTTCCTGAACTGAGGCCAGCGGATGCATTTCTTTAAAATTCCTGATTAAATTACTTAGTCATAGTTAAATTAACAATTCCAACTTTCCCTCACATGGTGTTCCATCTGCCTACCTTTCATCAATATACTTGTGTTTTTCACCACACACTTAACATCAGTTCTTTTCAAGTGAACAATTTCACACGTGTATGGAAGGCCTTCACTTATGGACATCGCCAACCTCTGAAGGATACATTAATGAGTTTTTACACTATGATCAAATATCAGCCCAACTAAGAACTAGACCCAAACCAGTCTCACCCAGTTAGACTTTTGCCTTTGCAAAGGTTATACATAAAAATGTTGTAGTGTGTTGGGGCATAGGTGGGATGAATTCCCAGGATGCTTTGGGATTGTGCGCTTCAAGTTTCAATTTAATTCTCTTCCAAACAACCACGGTTGTTAATGTTGTTGCATGGTCTTTGGTCTGTTCGACTCACTAATTTTGAAGTCTTACAGTTATTTGTGGGCATAGAGCCCAGATTGCCACATTGGTGCCAGATGTGGGATTTATAATGGCAGTTGCACTTAAAAAGAGATCAACTTATCGGGTGTCTGCAAATAATTGAAGGAGCAGAGATGACCGAAGAAGAGTAGTCACCAAAGGTAGACCACTGGCTGATGGTGCGAACGCCCCTTAGCAGGATGAGACCTCAGCCGAGACGATGGGCCAAGTACAACCACCTCACACTAAAAGTACCCATCTCTCTCCTACTGATGACACCACAGGGAAGCAGCGCCATGATCCATCCACATGCAATAGCAGCCTGAATGTCTCTACCCCTGGCCAAAAATGGAAATGGTTTGGGTTCCCCACCACACCAGTTATGTTCGGTAATGTCATGACTGCAGATGGGGTGTCCACTGCTCCTGGTGAGGTGGCTGCATTGAGGGACTAGCCTGTCATCCACGTTAGCGAAAAAATGTCACAAGTCACAAACTAATGTTGTTATGTCGTCACTCTTGAGTACGATGACAATAATCCGGGGACCACGACTTGGATCGAACAGTTTTTTTTAATATTTTATTTCAACAGGCCTTGAACACGTGTTTATATACTAGTGCAACTTCCGTGAACAACCACGCCCAGAACCACCCACCATGCACGTGATGCATGCCAACTACGGGCCAATTATAACCCAAAATACATAACATTTCCTCCCCTCTTAAAGCAAACGTCCTATATGAAACACATTAAAGAAACAATGCCTTCCCCTTAGCTATAAGTACAATATAACCCCATAACATAGTTCACTCAGCATTACGCTATTAACAGGAGCACACAAAAGTAAAGTATTTTTGTTTTCCATATATATTACTTCTGAACTATTATTTAGGGATGAGGGTAGACTACCTCAAACCCCAGACTGTACCCAAGGGGATTATTCTGCCCCTGGTGGTTTGGGTCAGTGTCTAAACTATACTACAACTCCAGTCGTACAGGAGGTCGCCGCTCTCTTGCTGGATATCGGCGCCCTGCAGAAACATCAGTTTCCTTGTCCATGTGTGGTACAGGGTCTCTAGAAGCTAAAGCCACAACAGGTGCCTCTGCTTCATTTACAACAACATCTGCAGCAGGCGTAACTGTCTCTGTAACGGTGGACTGCTGCACCTGTGTGTGTGTGAAAGCTGGTGGTGGATCAAGTACATCCAATGAACATTCTGGAGACAACTCTGATGAAACAGGTGAAGTCGTCAGCAGTTGATCAAGGTGTCTCCGCCAAACATTGTCATTTGTCTGGACAGTGTAGGAAACTGGTCCAGTCTGTGCGATGGCAGTAGCTGGAATCCATTTCGGTCCTCCACTGTAGTTCCTTGCCAACACCGTTTCGCCGGATGTGAAAACTCTGTCCTTAGACCGCTGTTCTCTGCATTGTACCTGTTTCTCCTGCTGACCTTGAACTGTCTCCCTCAGCGTCGTGGACTTCAGAAGGTCAAGTGTGGTGCGCAGCTCTCTTTTTAACATCAGGCTAGCAGGGGATGTTTTGGTGGTGGCGTGTGGAGTGTTCCTGTAATTCAACAGGAAGCTGTGCACTCGTTGATGTAACGTCCCCTGTCCCTGTGAGGCTCTTAATGCATCTTTAAGAGTCTGTACAAACCGCTCAGCGAGGCCGTTTGTTGCAGGATGAAAAGGAGCTGAGGTGATGTGTTGCACTCCGTTATTCCGTAGAAATGAGGACATTTCTTGAGACACAAGCTGGGGACCATTGTCCGAGATGAGTTGTGCAGGAGATCCAAAACGACTGAACATTTCTCCCAGTTTCTCAATGGTCTTCCCTGCCGTTGTTGATCTCATTATAGCCACTTCCGGCCATTTACTGTGGGCGTCAACCGCGACCAGGAACATTCTGTCCTCAACTGGTCCTGCAAAATCAATGTGTACCCGATGCCATAGCTCCTGTGGAAACTCCCAGGGGTGAAGAGGCGCTGGTGGAGGGTTGTTCCTTACTTTGTGGCACGATGAACAACTTGAAGCCATCTCTTCGATTTGTTTGTCCATTCCTGGCCACCAAAAGTAACTTCTTGCCATTTCCTTCATTCTGACAATTCCACTATGTCCTACATGAAGTTGTTGCAACACTTGTGCACGCAATGATTGTGGAATAATCACCCGCCTCCCCCATAGCAAACACCCTGACTGAACAGAAAGCTCCAACCTCCATCCCAGGTATGGCTTCAGACGCGGATCTTCACCAGCAGTCCGACCTTTCACCACCATGTCCAGGACTGCTGACATTTCCGTGTCAATGCGAGTCTCCTTCTTCACTTGTACTGCAGAAACAGGGGCTTTTGACACCTCCGTGAAGTAGAAGATGTCCGTGGCGTTTGACTCGGGTTTCGTAATAGGAAGCGGCAATCGGGACAGACCATCAGCATTGCAATGCAAATCTGATTTCCTGTATTTGATGTCATAGGAATGAGCAGATAACAACAGGGCCCATCTCTGCAGTCTCGATGCAGCAAGAGATGGTACACCAGTGTGTGGACCCAGAATGGTTGTGAGAGGTCGATGGTCAGTTAAGAGAGTGAAGTTTCTCCCATACAAGTACTGATGAAATTTACGGACACCGAAAACGATACTTAATGCCTCTCGCTCCAGTTGTGCATAGTTCGATTCTGCCTTGTTCAGCGTTCTGGAGACAAAAGCGATTGGTTTTTCTTCTCCGTTTGGCATGACATGTGAAAGAACAGCTCCTACTCCATACGGAGACGCGTCACAAGCAAGCTGCAGTGCCAGTGACGGGTTGAAGTGCGTTAGAACCTGCGAAGTTGTCAGCACATCCTTAGCTTCCTGGAATGCTGCCTGGCAGTTTTCGGTCCATTTCCACATTTTGTCTTTGCACAACAATTCGTGTAATGGCTGCAGCAACGAAGCCAAATTTGGAATGAATCGTCCGTAATAATTCAATAATCCTAAAAAGGATCGCAGCTGGCTGATGTTCTGTGGCGGTGGTGCATCGACGATGGCAGTGATTTGGGACGGTGCGGTGTGGAGTCCTTCCGCATCAGTCACATGCCCCAGACATGGCTCGAACAGTTTTTTTTATATTTTATTTAAACAGGCCTTGAACACGTGTTTATATACTAGTGCAACTTCCGTGAACAACCACACCCAGAACCACCCACCATGCACGTGATGCACGCCAACTACGGGTCCAATTATAACCCAAAATACATAACAAATGTTGTCCTCCACCACTACAGGCCTTACCTTTATTGGAAAAGATTCCTCCTGCGAACCGATTACGCCTCCCTCACCTGGCTCCTAAACTTTAAAGAGGCAGAGTGGCGGATGGCAGGATAGCAGAAGACTTTACAGGACTACAACTTCGGGATCCACCACTGTCTTCATGTCAATGCAAAAATGTAACGGTATTGCCAGCACATGAAGGGGGCAGCTTGGACACCATCAATCCCCAGCAGTTCTGGGTTGACCAGAGCCAAGACCCCATTCCCTCTCATATCTAAAATTGGATAGCATCCAGCCAATGACCAGCGTGGTATGCTACATCAGCACTGGACCCTGGCCAATCACCTTGCCATTCTGACCAGCCACCAGCAGAGAGACCAAGATTAGGCATGAACTCCATACTCCTTACAATGGTGTTTAGCCTCCCTCTGAGCCAGAGTTGGACCTGGCCTGAACCTTCTTTACTGCCTCTGGGAATGGCTTAACCTGGTGTAGTAGATGACCAGGAAGGCCTTCTCTGACAAAAGCAGGCTTGTCAGACATGGTGTACAGGGTAAAGTCGTGTGTTTGGTTGGTGACCAATTGTGTGTGCTACTAAACAGCATTCCTCCTGTAGTCAAGTGATGCATGGAGCACAGGAGCTGCAAATATCCCAAATCAGTCCCTGTGTTGGGGTCCAGGGTGATGTCTGGTTTTTTTTCCCTCTAGGGGGCGTAGGGGAGCTTCATTGCCTACAGCTGGCACTGTGGGTAGGCACACCTGTGGGCGATTGCCACTTGGCTGCCTACTTAAGGAGGGAGCACCTGCCCATCGGTGCTGGAGTGTCTTGTCGTCTTGGTTGCTGTCCTGTTTGTTTCTGGGCACGCTCAAGGTCTCCATGCCATTCTGCTGGGCTGGTGAGCATGCCGCGCCGGTTCCTGGGTTTTCTGCAGTCCCGGAGGACTGCTTCTGGTTTAAAGACTCTCGTACTCCCAGCAGCTCAGGAGGACTGCATCTGTCTTCTGGGTGTCCACGGTGCGCTCGCGGTCTCCATGCCATTTTGCTGGACTGGTGAGCGTGCTGCACCCGGTTCCTGGGTTCTCTGCAGTCCCGTGAAGTGCGGATCCTACTCCTGAGCTACCCGCAGTCCAGGAGGACTGTTTGTCTTTGTGTTGCCCCCCCGAAATAAAACTCATTTGGACCCTCTTACCACCGTGTTCTGGTCTGCTCTCGGGTCCTCTCTAAAGTCCATACCGTAACACACTGTTTGTTATTCAGTGCTATAGAATCCAGATTGCTACAATATCAAGAGGATCAATTTATTTCGCTTGGAAATTTTCAGTCTTTAAAGATCAAAAGATGGTAAGTCTTTTTCTCAATACATTGGAGTCAGACTCAATCACACAGGAAAGAAGGACGATAAGACAAAGTGGATGAATGATGAAACAGGTGTGCCATGCTCAAACTTACAATTTACTTTCTCAGTATTTGGAACCATTTCACCATGAATACGATGAAAAAATGTGAAGCAAACAAGACCTGAGCAAGGAGAAGGAGCACGAAAGGCAGTAAAAAATAAACCAATTTCTTTTTTGCTGAAAGCAACAGCTTCTATTGAGTAATGAATGGATGTTTTCTACTGGATTCCTCTATTTTACCACTTTATTTTTACTTTACTTCCCATCTTTTTAATCTCAGTTTGTGTTTGGGTATGACTAATGGTTTGTCTCCATTGCAAACCCTTAAGGTTGGACAAATGAGTTTCAATGATAGAGTATTAACATTGCTGAGCAAGATTTTGGAAGATGAAACTCTCCTCCAGGCTTACTGTATAATTTCAGTCACGTGATACTCGCAGAATTCAATTATCTTGTTGGATCTGAACCAGTACAGGCTATCAAATTTACATTTGCGCGATTAACCGGAATATGTTATGACTTATTATGATTTGGAAAATGAGTTTTAAAAAGAGGTGTCAGAGCATTTGCAGAAGGAACTATTAATCTATAGATTTGGTCAGAATGGGGGCTGGCAGTTTAGCAGAACTGCCTGATGGCAAAAAGGAGGCAACTGTAACTATAACTAACAGGAAATTGGCATAAATAGACTTTGATAACTTTTTATTGTTGGACATTAAAATCTGTTCCATTGAGAAAGATTAACCCAACAAACATTAAAAGCACGTTAGACATTAAATTCTACTATGCTCCAAGCTACACCATATACAGAGAAACAGCTACAAAAGATAATTTGAATCACTGGAATGACCGTAGGAGATTTTAGATTAAGACAGTTGCTTGCATAAAAGTGGGGATAAGGCATTAAATTTGAGATAATAAGGCAACTTTAAGGCACAATTAATTTCAATTTATTATAAATGTGTCTATCGCAACAGGACATGGTACAGTTTATACACGATATTCAACAGTGGTGTTTTATTTTATGTATCTTATGTGTATTCAATATATTTTTAAACCAATAATACTGCCGCTTAAAGTATCTTTAAAAAACAAACTGCTGGTTTACTTTCTTGGGCAAGCACCATGAAACCACTAATACATAAATGTGTAAAATCTCGCTGCATTAAATATTTCCATAAGGAACATAAAGATATGCAAATCCAAGAAAATGATTTCTGCAGGCCTGCAATACCCTCGCCGCCACCAATAAAGGGCATCCTTTTATAGAAGCGTTGATTTTCTTTTTGTTGGTTTTTACCTTGTCTGGACTTGGCCTGACCTTTTTTAAGGAATCCCAGAGCAATTCCCGCAGCACCACCAGGTCCTATTTAAAAAAATAAAAAAATAAAAACTTCTGCCGCAGCACAAACTGAACAAAAGGGGTGAACTTTTGAACACTCTGAACTTTAAATTGCCAGGTTCCGGGGGTCACTGCACACCAATGGAAGAGACTATGCGCCACACTTGACTCCAAAGTTGGGCTCGTCTCCCAGAGGATTCAATATTCCATTAGGACTAATATTTCTAAAGTAGATTAATCCCTGTCATTTAACGCTTGGCTGATGTCCATTTGAAGTCATTATGAAGAGGCCCTGACATTGTTCCATAAATTATTCACAGCATTATCTGGAGCTCTCTGAAGTTACCAAGGAGGGCGTTGAGACCGGATCACTTATCACTGGAGGGAAACTTGTTCACCTTGATGAATTAAGTGGACATATCACATTCGGCATTTATGCAGGTACAATTTAGCATCTTCAATGATGCACAAGTTAATCATTTTCTTTGATTTTCACGTCTGGCAGAAATTTGGTTTGAAACATGTGGACTAGCTCTGACATCTTGAAACTACTCCGGCTTTAGCTGCTGTCCTTTATATTAAGAATAACAATGATGCATCTTTATGTTCTTCACATATGTGCATTTAAACTCATTATCAATATGTTACTTTGCTGAATACATTTGTGGCGTTAACTGAAATATATCATGTTTGATCTATTCTTATCTGTGTCTCTTCCTTGCAGCCTCAGTAACCCAGTTTCCCCACAGGGATAATTAAAGTTTTAGCTGGTCTAATTTAGGAGCAGAATTTACTTAAAAATTCAAAACACAGAAGTTCTAATGGAGGAAATCTGCAGATATATTGTACGTTACACTGTGTTTAAAGTGAAACAGAGAATAGTAAACAGTAAACTGTCTTCGGAAGTGAGCTGCATAAACAGCGGTGTATCCATTATCACCAGAAAAGGATGGCCATTTTTTTGGATTGAATTTTCTTTTATTTACAACTTTCTGCAGTTGGCTCAAATAATTAGTGTGGCAAAAACACTCCCAGTAAATTCGCACTATACAAAAATAGTAAATGATACAGATTCCAGTGATGGGAACAATTATAAAAGAGGTCCATACATATGCTTAACATTTACAGGTACTTCATCGGCTTGACCATAAAGAACATGATTTTCATGCAGAAAAAGGCTTGGGGATATTTTGGGTGAAGTTTGGTGAAAGTTTCCATCATGTTATTCAAGAGCCAGCTGGGTCTTAGCACGGTTAGCTTGTGTCATTTCGATGTGATGACATGCACAAGCGGCACGGTGGTGTGGTGGTTAGCACTGTTGCCTCACGGGTTCGATCCCCGGTTGGGACTGAGGACTTTCTGTGTGGAGTTTACATGTTCTCCCTGTGCCTGCGTGGGTTCTCTCCGGGTACTCTGGCTTCCTCCCACAGTCCAAAGACATGCATGATTAGGCTAATTGGAAACTCTAAATTGCCCGTAGGTGTGAGTGTGAGAGAATGGTTGTTTGTCTATATGTGTTAGCCCTGCGATTGACTAGCGTCCAGTCCAGGGTGTACCCTGCCTCCGCCCATTGTGCTGGCATAGGCTCCAGTCCCCCCGCGACCCTCAGTGGAGGAACAAGCGGTAGAAAGTGAGTGAGTGAGTGACATGCACAAGTATGGCTTCAAGTAGTAGACTCTGGCTTATGTTCTGCAGGGTCAGATTTACAACGAGGGAATAAACACTTTTTGGAGCTCCCGGAGAGGCTGAAGACACATAACAACTCTGGGTCAGTGCACCACATCAGCCTTGCTGGGGAAGATTTGGTGGGTTTCGATGACCAGTACCACCCAGCCACAACCCAACTCTTCTGGTGGCAGTGTTCACTCCTTTAAAATCTCATATTTGTCCGTAACAGAGGTTTTCTAAAGATGCGGTCATCATTTGTTTACCTCTTCTCCACTACTATTGATTGGCCTCTCATTTTCCATCACTCTTAACCGACACATAATGAGATTTGCCAAACAAGTATTGAACAGTTCAAACAACTGCAACATTTGCATACAAATGCACCAGTGCTTCCAATGCTCTGATATGATTTCGCTGACAAACTCAATTGTCTGGGCGAAGTGTTGTGGCAAACTGTGTCAGACCCACAACCCGCTGGAGGGATTACTTATCCCATCTGGTCTGGAAGCACCTCAGGTTCCCCCCTCCCCCTCACCAGCAAAGCTGGACAATGTAGCTGGAGCTGCGTTGCTGCCCACACAATTCAGAACTGGATGAGCAGCAAGCGCCTAGCAGAAAGCCTGCCAACTTTCATAAATGAATTTTGTGCGTGCACGTCCATGGCGGAATGGTTTTGTTGATGAGTGCTGCAGGAATTAAGACACAAATACTGCTGCACAGTTCAACTGTTTCGAATTCTGAAACTTTTTTCAACTAACTTTTCCTGTCCACATATACAAAAGACATGTCTGCCAAGCACTGCTATGTACCTTTTGTAGTTTCAGTTTGGCAACTTCCACTAAAAACAATGAGCAACAGCTGAACTCAACATGTAAATGTTGATTTCTGTTACACAGACCATTTCATCATGTTCTTGGTCCCACTGTATATCTCACACTTTCTCTTTGCAAGTGTTTTATCCCAATTTGCCCATAAACTAAACCCAAACACATTTTTCTGCAGCTCACAATTGTTTTTTAAAAGTCTACCACCTCTTTAAGCGTGCAATGAATCTCTTGCTATAACTTTCTGCGTTTAAGCTAATGGCAGACATCACCTCGGCAGGAAAGTGCATTGACAGAAAAGGACTGCGGCACTGCACATTTTAGAGGTGTACCTATACAAATGCTTTACATCAGTGTAACATTTAAAGAATAGTTCTCTTCTTTTAGAGCATACATGACTGAAACATTTTCTGAGGTAGATTTAACAACCAAAAGAAAGTTCTATTAATTACTGTATTTTTTAGCTGAATGTTAATTAAATGAATTGCATATAAACATCTAATTAATGTGCTATTTAGTCAGAAGGTTGTGCCAACATTTATTCTGCTCTGTTTTTTTCTTTCAAGAAATGCTAAATGTACCCAAATATACCAAAAATTGTACTAAATATACCACAAATTACCCACATATATTTATCTCACATTTAACAGGTTGTTTTTCAGTGTACAACTGACTGATTACACATTCCCTCTCACTTTGTCAGTATATATTCTTGGAAATAAAAGCATGTAGAGCCAACTTATTTCCATCACCTGTGGGGGATTAAGTTACTTGTCAAAATTTGACATCTCTTTTAACGACAATAGAACTGCACCCTACTCCACAAACCCCAGTCCTCTCACAACTCTCACGTTCAGCTCCTCCATCATCCCACACACAAATTTTTCTTTTGAAAACAGCGAAACCTTGAAGCTTTCCTCCGCTTGAGGTTGGGTCTGAGTTATGTGTGCGGGTCTCCAAAATGGTGGCTTTGTTTGCTCTGTGGTTAATGGATGCTAATGAAGCGTCTATAATACACTGACAAGTCTGTAGCCAGCAGACACAAAGATACTCCCCTCATGACATTTCCCCATCCTGAGGCACCAAAGAAAACACAGCACACAGGCACAATGTGGCAGGTTGTCACCTTGCATTAGCATTTGCAAGTTATCCAATAGAACAACATTCCTCCTACCTTCCCCCCACCTTTTTATACACCCCACACCCATATGGGATTGTAAAATTTGGTTGTGTAATTGTTGGTTACAATGACAGATTTATGTAGATCATTCAGGGTACTGAAGTAGGTTTATTGGTCAAATAAAGAGTGGGGGAGTGAAGTGGGTTCCATAGGTAAAATTAACACAAAAAATGTACCCATGCAAGTGGTGAAAAGGACTCTAATTTGGCAATCAAGTTGAGAATATTATATAATCTACACACAATCCCATTCTAATTTTTACTGGCCATTAATGTAGAAAACATTAGTAATTTAATAAATTTAAATAAATGATTTAAATTAATTAATTGATTTAAAGTAATTCAAATAAATGAATAAAGACTTGAGCCACACGGAATTTATCTGAAAAGTGACAGGAACATTTGACTGTAACTCCACTTCCTCAAGTCAAATTTTGCAAAATACACTTTGATGAAGAATCTAAGCTCTGAGCACAGTTTTTGCTCATCAGAAATTCCCAACTCCCACTGAACTATTCCTAAAACTAAGTTCCCAATGAAAGCAGCACAGCCAAACCCGCTTCTACTATACTGGACTTAATAATTGTCAATAAAAGCCGGAACTTTTCCAAGAAAAACTCATTTGCATTGCCAGTTATTTTTAGCTGCTTTCCTTTGATCAGAGCATTTTTCTCTCCCTCAATGTTTCCACTCCCATCATCATCTGTTCAAGCATCTTTGCAATTGATATGCAAAAACCTTCTTTTCTCTTCAAGTCTTCCTATCCGGACAGGTTCCCCTACCAAATAGACGTACTCTGTTGATTCAGTGCAGCTGACACTGACCCAAGATCTACTGGGAGTTAAACAATTGCATTCTCCTATGTGTATTAATTATCTTTATTTAGTTTTTATGTTAAGGTCTCTGCCTATTTTCATATTCAGCCAGAGCAGCAAATCCATTACATCTTACTGAAGTGTGTTTTCTTATTTAGGACCGTCATACAAAGAAACCTGAAAGTTGCCCAACACATAAGCAAAAACATTGTTTTATTATTTGTGTTTTAAAAATGTTCTCACTCGGCAGCTGCCAGACCAACAGAAGAAGAGATCCAGCTTTTAAGGTAGATCTTGCCAGCCAGTTTGTTTGGATGTGGTGGAAACCTGACTGGAGAAAACCCAAGCAGGTGATGAGAGGATACATTAACTAATCATTTTGAAAGTCAAAGCTAGTATCAGCCGCAGATATGACCACGCTTTAGTTCATCTGAGGATCTTTCTTTCAAGTTAGACAGGCTCCGCCGTTGTTTATTTCAATCCCTCCATGTGGTGTCGCCGCAGACTCTGGTGGCCGTTTCGCAGCTTGGCTCAGAAAATTGATGTTATCTTGCCTGCAATGATTGATTAATTAGCTTTGAATCTTTTTAAATGGCTTATGGTCACATTAACTGCATGCCAATACACTTCAGAATTTGTTGGAGCTTGCATGGCCTGTGGCTTTATGGAAAGTTCCCACGTGAAAAACATTTGTATTGGCAGAAAGTTGTCGACTGATGTCTGACATATAAAATCATCTGTCAACGATGAGTCACCGAAATACCGCAATTGTTACTGAGAATGGCACCTTGAAAGCCTCTGTGTCCCTGATTGGCAGTAAAACTGGCTCAAGCAGGTACAGCCTAATTACAATTTCAGCTGTTTTGAGTGACACTACAAAACAACAAACTCTGCTCACTGACAGAGATGACTTCACAAACACTTCTTTGCTTTTCCAGTAGATCAGCATATCTCATTATTGGGTTTCCAGTGCAGCCACTCTAAAAGGCCAATTTTTTATCTTTAGTGTTTCCAGAACAAGGCTGCTTTTTAAAAAAATTCCCCACATTAACTGAAGAGAAGTTCCCAAGTGTCACCTCGGTGCTTTTCATGTATTTTCGCACTCTTCCTCCTTGGTGACTGAACAGCAGCAGCAGACTCTTTTGTGTCCACCTCAAAGGAGCATTTCTGAGAATAAGATTATTCTCAGGCTTTTAGATTATATTTTTATGTTTGGTAGTTGAGTCTGAAGTCAGCCTCCTTTCCTATTAGGGAGGCATACCTTCTCTCTGCCAAGCTTCTTCCCAATTACAGCGACTACTCCTGATGAAATGGTGGTGCAATGTGGGGCTCTGTCATTTGGCCAATTATTCTTAATGAATCACCACAGAAAGAGGGACAGCTGTGCCGAGCCATGCTGTGCCGTTAATGCCTGTGCAGCGCCAATAATGATAAAGTCTTCAGATTCTACTCATTCATCATTTTAGCAGTTTTCCCAGCACTTTTTACTGCCTGCGGCGCTGAAATTAAATTGTTGTTTGGCTGGCAACATAAATTTGGGATGTTAGGTGGTGGCTCTGAAACAGCAGCAGCTTTTGTTTTTGGGGCTTTTGCTTATGTTGCAGATTGAGCTAGCACCAGTACCATACCTGAAGCTATACCCATCTCTGGGAATATCTGTATGGATGAGCGCTTCTCTTGTCAATGCCTGGCTTCACATTTATTCAGTTGGACACATTCACAGCTGGGAGCTGCTAAGAAAGTGCTCCTTTCCCTGATTGCTGAGAAGCTCCACTGGACCATTTACAGGAAGTGTCTCCATCGAAGACGCATCAGTGGTCAGTCTGGGGAAAAGGAGAGAGCTACTTATAGGCTTATGGAAGGCCCTGGAGCAAATGTTAAACTTCCAAAAGCCTGTAATGCTTCTTATTCTACATATCCTTGAATTTGCTCTCATTGCAGTTTTACATTATCTGGACCAAATGGCTCTTAATTAAAGGACCCACTGTTGTCTGATATGAACAGATTCAGAATTTTGACAGGACACTGACAGAGACACTGTCATGCATCTCAAGACATCAATCGCACTAAAAGCTTCGGGAGGGTTTCACAAGAAAAATAATTCCATTAGATTCTATTACACTGGACATAAAAGGCAGCCTCTTTTTCTCCTAGATTACTTCGCCTGCTTAGGTCATGAGCTTTCCACGTTTCCAGCAAATGCCTCGGAGTTCTGGTGGATAGCATTTCCCCTCACGCAGTTTGTGAATTGACAGAGCTCCAAACAAGAAATGCAGTCTTTTCAGCAGGCACAACAAAACCAAAAAAATCAATCAACTCCGTGAAGGCATAAAGCACGTTTGAAATATTTTTGCCTTTTTCTTTTTTTAATAATGCATAGCTGTGTTGTCACATGACTGCAGATTTACAGCAGATTACATCAGATTACCACCACTAGAGTAACAGACAGTTGAGACAATAGCAGGTAAGAATTCTAAAGAACAAAAAACTTGTAACCATTCAATGCAGAATATTGAACAAAGGATCTGGCTCATGTCATACAGTGCGTAGGAAACTGTCACTGAACAAAGCTGAGGACTCACTTTTCTCTTTACTTAAGCTGTCAATAGCTGCCATCTCATTAGGAATTTGTGCACCAACACTGTAACTCATGCCTGGTTTTCACAAATTTTTGGAAGGGGATACCGGCTCCACAGCAGCTTTAAGTTTGTGGAATAAAGTTTCCATGCTGTGTTTGCTGCAGTCTTCCTTCAGTTCGTGGTTCTGCATCCGCAAATGGTTTTACCACACTGCCCGAGGTTTTGTGGAAGGGTGCAAACAGAGCGTCCAAGAGCTTTATCCCTCTAAGTGTTTAGCTGTCATACTGCTAATTCCTAAACATCACATTTCACAATGTGGCACAAACAGAAGGGAGAAGAACTGGGGGAATTTAAACACAAATGCTTGGAACAGTTATGTTTTAAAGGAAATGGTCAATATTGCATATTATATAAGTAAAGATCTGAGCAAGGTGATGGCAAAAATCCAAATAACAGACTGGTGAAAGTAAAAAAAAAAAGCTTAACAAAAAAAAACAAAACCTCACACACCCCAAAGTTCAACATTTTTCTCATACATGCTTGTGCTGGTGAAAACATGACTTCCCCTTCAAAGAGGCATATATAAGGGCTAAAAAAACAAGGAGTCAAATACTTAAGAAGTAAAAAGGTCAAATTAGTCTGAAGCAAAAAGGATCAGAGTAAAAAGAAAACTTTATGCGAGAGGACAGGACTGCAGTAATGACTGATGAGGGAATTGTGATCCCCAGACACATGGAAACAAGTGGAACTGCTGCTCCAGTTAAGGAGAAGTGCAGGCTTGTGTCAGAGTGGGGAAACTTCTTAAATAGGTTCAGAGTGAGCCAACATTCACTGTGGGTACTTTGATTTAACCTTTCCAATTTATGTTGTGTTGACCTTTGCATCAGAGTCTTGCTGCGAAGTCCCCCGAGACACCAATGAGTCACTGGAACCTTCACTGCTTTTTGTGCCAACGTGTGAAATTAAACCCAGTTTGAATCAACATGACCAGCGTAAATGATCCATGCTAACAAACCCATTAGCTATGATGAACCAGTTTATATCCACAATCCAACATTGCTATTTTTTTTTTTTTTTGGTCTTACCATTTCAGCTACAGGCACTTGGAAATCTTTTTAGTTGAAAATGAGCACGTCTCTAGACAGGGAGAGAGCATCTAAATTACATTACACCACCTGCTCGGGAAACACTAATCCTGCCTAAATAGAGTTTACGCTAGTCTCAACTGGGCGGTATTTGTTTTGTTTTTTTTCTGCAAAAGAAAATAGATGACTCAGCTCACAGGCATACCTTTAAAAAGGTATCCTAGTTATAGAAGCAGCAACAAAACCAATATACGAGTCTGATGGTTGAATAATTTTCAAAAAAACTGAGATTTTCAGCTCAGGTTCAAAGAAAGTCATCTCTTCAAATACTTCCACCTTAAAAAAAGGTTGATTTATTCCTTCCAGTCCTGTTAGAAACCCAGTCTGCAACAAAGATCATTCCTCCCACACACGCACATGTAAGCACACACCATCACCACCCACCAAACAACAAGAATCGCACACAGACATGTGGCCTGCAGCGTGCCCACACACTCACATGGACACACATTGCGGGCAGCCGTGCACAATCAAAGGGAAGCGGTGGGCTCGTCTCCTAGGGGACTTTCTTCAAATTCAAAGAGGAAGGAGAGAGGACAAACAATGTGTGGGCAGAAAAAAGGTTTTATAATCACTATTTTTTCTAAAAAAAAACTATATAACAATGTGTTTCCACCTAACTGGGTCATTTTCAACCTCATGTTTGAAGCACGACGGTGCAAAGTCGTCTTAATGATGTGGGGCTGTGAGAGGGACAGAAGTGAGAGAAGGGATTTCTTTGGAGTGTTAATCACAGTGTGAGCCAGGGCTTCTTTTCTTCCCTTTGTATTGATTTCTCTTTCCGCTCTGCGCCCTTATGTTTTCTCATAAAGTGCAAACACATTTATTACCAGAGAAAACCCTCATTAGTTAGATATTTTTATTAAAAAATAAATGATTAATATATCGGAATAAAGTCCAGGACATTCTTAAATGCACCACAGCGAGATGTTTTTTTTTTCTTTCTCTCTATCCATCCTGTGAGCATTATTTATTTATATATTTATTTATTTTCCTGGCCGAGGCAAGTCATGAATATTTCATGTGTGAAATGTCCATCCAATTGTAGCAAACACACACGCCCACACAAGTTAAGGTCCAATATTGACGATGGTGCAGCTGCAGCCAGTGCAATCTAAACACCCTCACTGCTGCTTTTAAAGCATGCAATAGTTCTGCTTTCATTGAAATGCCAAATCAAAAATGTGATTTAAGGCAAGTGTTTATAGGGTAAATGATCAAATATTCATGAGGATAACTGAAGGATGGTTTGCGCATCAATTTGAACGAGGTCAGCGCTGCTTATTGACATCAAAAATATTTATTTTGCCAAGCAAAGCTGAAGAATTCCATCATCTCCGGGTTCTGTTGCTGAAAGACACCTTATATTAATTAAATCATCAAATAAATCCCCCAATAAACCTAAAACAACATGACTCATGCACCTCTCTCCCATGCACATATCAACAGATACAACCACGCTGGAAGATATGGCTAAAAATATGACTAAAGCGTGACTTCTGGAGACAGAGATGCACCCATCATGTCAGCTCAAGTGTCTGCTACGAGAAAGCATTAGCTCTTATTTGTCTGTTTAGCTTCCCTTCAGGGTCTCTTTCCCTCACAGCCAAACACTCCCTCCGAGCTGGAACTCTTTATCTGACTCCAGGGTGCATCTCGGCTCATCAGTCTCAAAGAACGCTGACATCAGAGTCCCACGTCTCCTATCCGTTTGTTGTTTGTGAACACAGAGTGTGTCATCCTCACGGCCACTTTTGTATCTTGGATGAGAAATCTTTTTTGTTTTTAATAAACACAAAACTAATGAATGAACATGCTGCTATCCTGAAGGCTGGGTAATGGCCCTACACATGCACAGATCTTCTGAGAAACCTACATGTGCACCTCACTGGCACACAAAGCTTTGATTGACCCGCTCATTCGCTTTTTCCAGCAACAAGCAGATCAATTTGAGAGAGAACGGTCAAATATGAATGAGCCCTAAAAATGTGAATGTTTACTCAATGATGGACTAAGGCATACTGCCTGACCATGAACATTGGAAAGAAAATTCCATAGACATTGAGCCGATATTGCCGAGCGCGCAAAGTAGTGCAGAGTAGCACAACACTCAAGCGTGCGATTGAGTGTTTGCTGCCTATGGAAGCCACAGCACAGGACTCCGTGTAGACCTCACTCCCACTAAATATACAACCCTCATAACAAAAATCTATCAAAGCAGATCAATTAACAGAAAAAAAGGACTAAAATAGCGAGACTTGCAGAAAATTCCTCACAGCCACATTGATGAAATCAGCACCCAGAACTTTGCTGGGCTGTTTGGAACCAATGCAGGTGTGTCACATGGGTGTTGGTGAGCTGGAGAATCAGATCTCACATCATTGCTAGAACACAGATTGAGTAGAGGTCAGGTCACGGCTTTGGTTTGAGTAAGCAAAAGAGCCCCAAAAAGTTCATTTGAGTTAGCAAATGAGCAAATGCGTGTTTGTGTGTCTGGGAGCAACACATCTGCTGATACAGTAGTGCTACTTCTTTCATTAATCATGAATACAGCTCCCAACTTCAAACTTGATCTAAGACTCTGGGAATAAGATTCACAATGAGCGCGTGTTTGTGTGTGTGTCTGAACGTGTGTTTTGCTCTCCAGATTGAATTTTTAATCTTTCCCATTTGCCGTTTCATCTGTCGTAATGGGAAATGAAGCTGGAGCCTCTTAATGCCAACTATAATAATATCATTTTCAGATAAGTCAAATATCGTACCGCAGGAGTGCCAATAACAGATAATTAAAAATGCTTTGCTGAACCCCAGACACACAGATGTAAACAAACACAAGAGCGCATGACTTAATTTCTCATTATCGACTTGAAGACAGAGACACGTCAAAGTGATGAAGCATTCTCAGAAACCAACATTCTCCCCTTCAGGCATGTTTCTACATGACTGCCTTTTATAGGGCAATGATCAGAAATTCTGTCGTTCAAATGGAAACGATCCAAAATGCTATCATATCATTCCTCATGTATTCTGTCGTTATCTGACCTCTCTCTCGAGGGCTTCTTGGTTCATTGCATTTCACCAATCAAAATGCCAATCATCTCTCATTATGTAACTTTATAATGACATTTTTTTATATATCAAAACTGACATTTTACAGGCACCCAGATTTCTCATATTTGGTCCCAGGATTATGCTTTTCTTCTCCAATTAAACAATTCTGTGTCACTTTTCCTTTTTACTAAAAAAAATGCCTCATTTTGTCCCACCAGAATTTCTTGTTGGCTCTGATGAGATGGAGGGAAAATGTTTTTGATGCTTCTACAACAGCAATTTAGCCATCCATTATGCAGAATAGAACAAGAATGTTGATTATTGTTGAATAACCAGCTGCAGAGAGATAATAAAATTAAGGCTAAAAGTGAGGTGCTAATGGCCTCAGTCTGCACCTGCTTGTAAACAGCAGCCACATTAGACCATCTTAGTCAATCTATAAGCATAAACATCAGTTCAACTTCAGAGTACTTATATATGGCATGACTTGGTGGAAACTTCCATTTACAGATTCTCACTTAAATATTTATGTTTGATCACAGTCCTCCCTGTTTTTTTCCCTGCTTGCGTAACTGGATATAATGATATAGTGACATTCTTAAGTTGTCTATCAATTCTGAATCGTTACAAAAAAGTTTGGCAGTGGACGTAAAAGTCATTTTCACGTGGACTGAGATAAATAGTTGTTGTGCTCGATGAGGTATCAGTGGAGCGAGGAAAATGACACCGTCAGGCAGCGATGCAACCATGAGGGTTTAATCCTATTACAACCTTTATTATTGGCAACATGTAGAGTTAATATTGCTGAAAGTATTCTTTTGATCTTGTGAAATGGCACATTTCCATCAAATTCTTTCATTAAATGCTGCTCTGATGCTCTGTAGTTTTGGCCAGGAATGATCTGCTGCAAGCTCTTGTGTGAAATCCACATTTGAATGAGATTATCGATGCACTCCAAACATGGGTTTGAGCCTTTATTACAAAAAAACAAAAAATGCTCCCTCAGGTATTCATGTGGCTTCTATAGCATTTAATAAATCAATACAAACACAGACTTTGTAATCTATGTGTGACGGGTATGGTATGGACCCAAGTGCAGTACAAAACAGGCAATAAACTGATGATCAGTTAACAGGTTTATTAACTGCAATCTGGCAAACAAAGAACAGTTCGAGGGCGGGGCAGTGGACTTGGTCGAGGCAGGGAAAAGGTCAGTAACCGGGAGCCAGGCAGAATCAGGCAAACAATCCAGAGGGAGACTGGCTGAGCTCGTGGTCAAAACGGAAGACAGAGTTAATTTACCGGGGGTCAGGTAGAACAGGCAGGTCGTAAACAGGCAGGGTCGATTCCGGGAAGACAGGCAGGTAAACACTGGAAGGTCATGCATAGCAGAGACAATCTGGCACCGACTGAGTGTGAGGCCGGAGAATATATACTGGTAGGTGAACTGATTGATGAGTGAGGGCAGGTGTGTGATCAGTGACTGAGAGCAGGTGTGTGATCAGAGGGTGTGGTGTGAGCAGGGGAGTGGAAAAGAACTGAGTCCATGGGCTGGAGCAGGGTGTGACACTATGCGTTGATAGCATGAGGAAAAAACGCTCCATAGCCTTAAAACGGCTGCCTGCAGTTTAACACTTTTTCACTGCAGCATACCTACTGGTGGAGAGCTCATTAGCATCGCTAGGTCTCAGAATGGATAATACTCACTTTTCTGTTTTAGTTAAAATGTGCTTATACACTTATTTGGGACACTTGAAACATTCAATGTATTCCAAAGTCATAACCGGAAAATTAGACCACAAAGTCATAACCTAATTTGTGCGGTTTTTGATTTTAAGCTGACTAAAACTCCAGTATTATACAAAAGCCTTTAGAGGTTTGGGCCTCGAGTGGTTGTATTTGATGAGTGAGAACATGCTGGCTAAGACCTGTTCGTTCAGCACAGACCGCAAAGAGTCTGCAAAAAAGGTCAACGGAACATTTCCAATTATGTGAGAAGTATCTGAGCAACAGGCAGCTTCCTTGGCCAGACATCCTTAAAGGTTTTTAAAAGGCTACCATATGTCCAGATGGGCAAACTGGTTTGAGACCCCCAGTAAGGTTTGGAAAGCAGAAGATGAACAGTACTGTGATTATTTTGCTGCTACCCCACCTTCTAACCTCAACCTCCATTTTATTCAGGATTATAATCACCCGTCTTTTCAACCTAAACTGAACCTTCAGCAAAAAAAATAAATAAAATAACACCAAGAAAACATTCCGATTCAACATGCGGCCATTGATTTCAAGTGGGATAAGTCACATTAAACTGCATGATTTTTGCATTCAGTTTGAAGTGACATTCTCTCTCATCCGAGGAGAAAGAGAACAGCTGTGGTGGCTCAGTGATATGAGCAGATCAGGAGCTGTTTCCAACTGTGGCCATACCCTCGCCGGCGTATGCGTTACATGATGGACACGTCTGGAACTGTTCTGAAACGATCGGATTATACCTCAGACGGCTTAAAGTGTGACCTATTTGATTAATATTTGTGGTTATGAATAAATAGGAACAAGATGGATGAAAAGAAATCAGAGGAAAGGTCATAGGATTTCTGCATGGATCTAATATTGTGTCTGCCAGTGTCAACGCAATATGAGTTTAGTCTTTTATTATCAGCGGGAGAATGAGACGATTATTTTTGGGTGCTGTTTTCAGGTAAGGTTATCTGGTTTGAGGCTGAAAGTTTAAATGAATTTCTAAATGGAGCGAAATAAATTTTTCCTGATGCAACTCTTCCTAGTTTTCCAAACTCTTATATGTGACAGACCGTAGGCAGAAATCTGTGAAATAGGCTGTGGGGCTGGAAGCAGATTTCTTTCAACTTACCTACATAGCAGGACCCCAGCCCAAACCACTGTGTGTAAAAGATAAATGGAATAGACACACAGACTCTTGTCATGGAGGAGGAAGACCCCACCCCCAACACACACACCTCTCTTAATACCACCATCTTGTTACAGCCCCATATAAGGCTGCTTTCTGATCTGCATCTTTCTCTGCCCTCAGCATGGGGGACGTCTGCACTGCATCGGCCAACGCTGGCACAGCGCAGCCTTAGGAGACCCAAGTGCTGGCTTTGGATTTGAGAGCTTTGTTTCTTGTTCTCCTCTTTGTTGGATTCACTTTTTGTTGCCCCCCCCCCATCTCTCTCTTTGTGTTTATGTCTGTTTCTCTCCCTCCTTTCAGAGTCCAAAGGGATCAATTTGTCTCATAGTGTCCAGTAGCCAAATATGTTTTCCCCAAAATTTCCACAGCACCTGCTTTTTAAAGGTTAAACATGCTGTCAGGGAGGCATTTGCCTGAGAGCATTTTTTTCCTGAAGGAATCAGCTCACAGGTGGAGATAATATATGTGAGCAGCTTCACAGTTGATTGATTGATGCTGCACTTCTGAGGTGATAAGTGCTCAGTTGAAACTGTAATCTGATTCAGTGTTTGAGCATTTGTCTGGCACACTGGGAAAAAAGGTTTCAGGCGGGAGATACTGTTCGGGTGAAATAGCCAGTAGTACAATGGTACCCCATGTGATGCTAAATGTAATCCTGCCAGTTCCCTTGTAACCTTTTCTTTCTTTGACAATAGACTTCTGTTTTTTTAAATCAAACTTTTGCTTTTTAAAAAGAGATATTTGAATTTATTACCTTGAGTAATTCATGAGAGCAGGTGTGGTCACAACCTTTAATAAGAAATAATAGGAATTGCTTGATGGTGAGTTGTTGAGACGTACCTCTAAAGAGTACCTCTGAAGATTACTTAAAGCACAAAAGCTAAAATTATGGGTGGGGAATCAGTTTATATCGCTAGATCAGTCAGGCCACGAGATATGTTTTTTGCTAATCTAGTGGCCTGCTGTGTTCTCAGCCTCACTGCGTGACTTCATTTCTACCACATGCTGAAGGCACTGGGTTCAAGTAGAGTATGTGCTACCTTGTGCTTCTTTTTCACGTGTATGCGGTTGGATTCACAAAATGAGAAGAACAACAGATGCAGCTGGAGTCGGCACTAGACGGCATGCCAGAGAATGGGACGCTGTTTTTAGACATGAGAGTAGGAAACCACTGAACAACTCTTGGCAACAAGCAAACATGGACAACATTCTCAGGAGCTACCACACTTTCACCAAATACCCCAAGGGTTGTTTTCCCCGTGCTTCATTTAACAAAGCTGAGCCTCTTCTCCAATCTCTCCATCGCCAGTCAACATGTTAAAAGTCGCTGAATGTCCTCCATTGAGCAAATCCCAGAGCAGTGCCTGCTGTATATCTGATCCCTTTTGTGTGGTGGAATAAGGGTACTCGACAAACTGGAGAAAGTGGAGGATACATTACATCATGAGGGGGTAATAGGAGTTTGGTAATGGATCCGTCTAGGTTGAAAATGGTAAATATTCGAGTCAACCTCTTTGGAAGATGTGCGGCAGGAATGTGAGAGGAGGTCACGGTCGGTCACTCACAGAGAACTATAATCAGTTATCTGGAGACGCTATCTGTCACACAACTGGATGGACAGGAGCCTGCTTTGACTCAGACGGAATGTGTGTCATTCAACAGGCATGCCTTTATGTATATCACGTCCCTTGTTTGCCGTCACTTCAAAATATTTGACTGTTTCATTCTCTAAAAATACAAAAGTCTATAACTTATGGGTCTATATTATCAGTGCAGTGATATTGTAATGTCAGAGATACATATACTTGTGGTTTTTACACATTGTACTAAATATGAATTTTCCTTTATGTTTAAGAAACAGCACATTTTCTTTGTGAAAAGCATGACAAAAGCATAAGTATATGTCATATGTACTGTATATGTCATACCTAGAAAACAAGCAATACTCCGTCTCATCTCTGAATGTTACATTGTAGTTTAATCATTCGTTCATCTTTGGTTGCAAATGTGGTTATAGGCTCAATAGTGTTACCATTGATTGATAAAGAACCATAAAAAGGTTGTTAGCAGCTGAATGTAGCATATGGATTTCATAGCACTCCCCAGCTCACAACACTGTGTTCTTCATCTTGTTTTCGTTTTCTTATGTTGCTCACTCAGGCGGTTCGACTTCTGGGTGAAAGCCCAGATGGAGCACAGAGATACTGCTCCACTTTTTATAGCCTTTTGTTGGTATGTGCAAAAGATTCTGAACAACTATGAAATTGTGTTCCAGGTGATTTCGGACAGACCTTTGTGGCATGTTTAATCGGACCAGTGCAGTAAGTCAGAGTACTGAAACCCCAGCTACATCATTTACTATGTAGGTCTCCTCTCACCAGTGTGCTTTCCATTGCTTACTTTTAACCCCCCCCCCCACCCCCGTTTCTCTCTTTTCCCTCTGTAACCCTATCCCTCCCTCATTGTCTCGGTATGTACATGATGTAGACAGAGCATGAACTTGAATTCAAGTGTCATGTAGCTCCTCCACTTTGATCAGATGGAGTTATTGTCTGCCGTCTGAGACAGGCTGGAATCAGCTCCTGATATGCCCCCAGCTCTGGTAAAGTGAGATGTGAGCCCCCACTGTGTTCCCTCAAACACAGGGGGCTTTTGTGTTTGCGTGTGTGTGAATAAGAGAGTTGAGGGCACAGCGGCGAAAGCGCATCAGCGCGGTTTGCTAGCCTGCACACTAATGCAGACCAATTTCAGGGATTCATTCAGAACCATTCTCCCACAGATTCCTGCTGCAACGTTCTGTATGATGGAGGGTGAAGGGGGTGGGGAACCTCCGTAGATCTCAAAGCTGATATGCCCCCTCCCATTCCGTCCCGGTAACATTAACTGGATACATTCTATTTCCCATAGTTTTGCTTTTCTGCACAAAAAACCTACTCCATCAAATAGCAGACAATACATTAATGAATGGACCTTTCTGATGTACAGCCGATATACTGTATTTTCACCACTTAGCCTCCTGTCAACAGAAGCCTCATCAGCAGGACTCCACTTGCCAGCCAGAAGAAGACAAAAGGAGCTACAGTGTTCCCAAAATTCCGTTATAATGTTAAGTTACTTTTTTTTTTTCCAGAATGGAAAGTGTCACTTGTATTTCAAGAGGTAAAAAGTAGCTTGTGTCTGACTATAGAAAGGGGAGCAGGGAAGAATGGAGGTCTGAAATGAGGAGAAGAGAGAAAAGCAAAGGTTGAATGACTCAGATGGGTGCTTGAGTATGCCCGGGGTTTAAGAGCCCTAAGTAATGCAGCCAAAATGAAACAGGCAGCCGAGTTCAGAGGGAAGCCTTCCATCCCAAACATTATTATTTCCCAGCAGTCATATTCAGATGAAAAGGAAGAAAGTAAATCAAAGCTTTCAAGAGGCATTAAAATCCAATGAACATAAAGGGATGTTTTGTTGGGAGCATTAGAGCTGAATTTATTAATATATTTTCAGAGCAAGAGACAATAATTTCCCCCCCCTATAAATGCCATTCTGCCAGTTATGCCAAACCCAAAAAAACAATTAAAGTTAAACAGCAAGACTTAGCTGGACAGCTATAACACACAGTGTGTGTGCGCAGTAAATTAAATAATACACTCTAGAAAAACATTTGTTATACAAGCTCCCATTAACAAGCCCCAACAAGCAAACTAACATTCTTGCCAAATAACTGTGTGAGGCAGAAATTGAGACAGAGGTCTGTGTTTACCTGAGCCTGACCCAGGTAATCTGCGTAACTGCAGTAGACAGATAGCAAAAATAAGCATGTTCATCGGTGAAATCATTTGCGACACGCTTTGTTGACTCATCACTGTGTCGCAGGAGGTGCTGGGGAAGTTTCTGAATCCTGCAGAGACAACAGCCCCTCGGGTAAAACACATACTCAAAAAACAAACAAAAAAATCAACCAAAAAGCACCTTGATATTACAATCTATGTCTCCACAATCTATGTCTCACAATAAATTTGAGTAATTTTTTTTAATTGCATAAATGTTTAAAGAGAGTTACACTGGCAAAAGGAGTGACAACACACCAGGGGTCTTTGAAAAATGATTGCTAGGTGTCAATGTAATTTGCACAGATCAGCGACAATGTTAAATATACTACAAAACCAGCGGTGAGATGTGCTCAAACATTTATTCAGATTATTTGATTTCCTACAATGTAACCTACATTTAACAATTATCGTTTTGCAGCCATATGGCTGGAGCATCAAATGTCAGTGCATTAAATTCATCCAGCAAAACTATTATATTATTACCATATATGAAAACCCATGGTGAGTACAGGCTTGTGAAGGCATCGCGAGCAGCCAGGAAAGTGTCTCTTGTCTGACCTTTTTCCCCCTGAACACAGAGATAACAACAGAGATAAGACAAACAACAAAGAAAGACTTTTGTTTTTCCCCAATCGGCAAGATTGTCATTGCATTTTCACAGTTTGTTTCCCTGCGTGTTGGTTCGTTTTAATCTCATTCTCTTCAGAAAAAATGTTTGCAAAAAAAAGAAGAAAGCGCCAATTAAAAGAGCAAAAGTAATTTTAGCGAACAAACAAAAAAACTGACATAGCCGCACCTTCGTAAGTGGGCCCGCCAGTTCAAGAGACCAATTTGTTCTTCACTTCACTTGCTTTTGAAATGAAAGAATGTGTAATTGTGATCACCAACATGATGACACCCTTCCAGATAACGGTAACTTCAGCCAGTTTTTGTTCTGATCATATTTTTTCATATTTATTAATGAAACAACCTTCACGTACAAACAATTTGAAACTACCAGATTTCATGTTTCCTCACAAAAATTTGAATAAATCAAATCAAACACAATAGAGAAAAAGCTTGACAACATGGAAAAAATATTAGAAAAATAAAACATTTTGTATCACAATTTTCTAATCCAATTTGTATTACAATTTTCTAATCCAATTTGGGGGACAAACAAAAAACAAACTGAGAAATCTACCATAACAAAACAACATCAGAAACTACCACAATAACTTGCACTTTTTAACATGCGTTATAATGACCTTAAAGTCAAATTTTATATGAGATTGCCAGATTTTTAAAGAAAACAACAAAAAAAAACAAAGACCTGCCGATACTTCCATAATATGGACTGAGATGGCTCGAAAGTTTATTCCACCAATGGTCTATTACTGGGAGTTATATGTTTTCAGATTTGAACCTTATACATTTCCTTGCTGCCAACACAACAAGATTGAGCTATATGCCTATATTGATGTTTGTTCCACTTGTCGGATATGGTAAATCCCAAAAGATAGAAATAAAGTATCAATGAAATGGAAACATTGACACATTGAGATACACTGCCTGGCCAAAAAAAAGTTGCCACCTAGACTTAACTAAGCAAATTGGTAAGAACCTCCTATTGGATCATTACTGCAGGGGCAATTATCTTTCAAAAAGTATTTTAACCCCTTTAACTGATGCAAAAAGTAGCTTCTCATTTCTTAAACAACCTTTTTAAAAGACAGATCATGTGGTTGTTTGAGAAAAGGTCAAATCATTTGCAGCATCAAGCAGTGAAAATATCTAAAGAGGTGGCAGAAACCACTAGTACTCGGTTAAGAACTGTCCAAACCATTATTAAAAACTGAAAAGATGGTGGAGAACCATCATATTTGGAGAAGAAATAAGTTCTGAAAAAAGTCATGAATAATCATGATTGGTGATCCCTTAAATATTTGAAATCAAATCGTAAAAAAGAGCAGTAGAACTCACGGTTGTGTTTAATACGTAAAGTAAGAGCCTTTCCACAAACACACAATGTGGAGGGCACCCAAGGGATCAGGTCGAACATTTATGTAGCCTTAAGAAAACCACTAATCAGTGAGGCTAATCAGAAACAAGGCATTAGGTTGCTAGGGAGCATAAAGATTGGACTCTGGAGCAATGATGATTAGTCCAGAAGAGAGGCTGAGCGCCTCCTGCACCATCCTGTGGGGGCAGTGGTCTGATCTGGGGTTGTCCAGGTTCAGTAACATTATGTGCTCATAGAACGAGGTCGGCCAAATACCTTGTTATAGTGAATGGCCAGGTGATTCCCGCAATGGATTTTTTTCTTCCCTTAGGTCACAGGTATATTCCAAGCTGACACTTCATTGGACTCAATTTGTAAAAGAGTGTTTCAGGGAGCTTGAGACCTCCTTTTCACACAGGGATCGGCCACCACAGAGTCCAGACCTCAAAAGCCCATTGAGAAGCTTTGGGATGTGCTGGAGAAGGCTTTCCGCAATGCTCCAACTCTCCGATCATCAATATAAGATGAAAAAAATAAATAATGCAACAATGAATGGAAATAAATCTTTTGACATTGTAGATGCATATTGAAACAATGTCACAGCTAATGTGTGTTGTAGTCAAAGGTTCCAAAATATTTTCGTGTGATTTTTTTTCCTTTTTGTTTTGATGAGGCAGTACATGATGGATAATAACATTCCAAAAAAGTAGAGTGACTCACAAAACCAAAATGTATGAAAAAAGTTCCCTTGTTTCTTAAAGCACCAGCAGAGAAATTACGTCTCACTGTTCATTTTATGTAGCTTCTCTGGAGTGTAATAAATCCAATGTATTATCCTTAACAGAACTCGTGTCTTAGCTTGTAAGAGCATTTATCAACTTGCCTATCAACATAAGACTAATCCTTTGTTCTGAATTTTCATATTAAATATGGTTCCCACTTTTGTCTTAAATAATCAGTGTTTGCCACAGAAAAATCAATCATGACATGAAATTATTTCAAAGTAACTTTATGCTTAATTTAAAAGTGTCATTTCTACAGCGTGTAATATCTGGGCTCTTCGCAATTGGAGGGAAATGAAAAAGAGAAATCTCATAACATAACACTTTATGAATCAATTTCCAAGTGTTGAGGCTGAGTAAAATAACAGGATTGAAGTGATTTTATCCACTACTTTGAACTCTATAGACTTCAGTGCATTTTGACTGGCAATTTTTCATAACTTAGAAGTACATTTGAAAATAGTTTCAAGGTTGCATTCACTCAGCAATCTAATGAACAAAACATTTTCATGACAACAACCTATTTGGCCACCTGCATTATATCAGTGATTATTAGTGGTCCACCTCCTGGTATATGTATTTTTGCCATTCAATTTAGGGTGATTACACACAACACATGGGGTAAAAATCTCCATATGGTCCCCAAAATTAAAGTTTTCAACAGCAACTGCAAGACAGGATAATACTCCCTCCATGCTGCTAAAACAGCCGGCACCTTATCCACAGTGGACCGCTACCGCGTCAGTAAATCAACCCATTATCACTGAAAATTACTACCTTGTGGAAGTCTCACACAGCCACCACACAGAGAAGGGATTTGGAGCTTTGTCCTGCAGAGGCGACAATGTTTTCAGCTTGAAGTGAAGTCTCCAATCTGGCTGAACCCGCCACTGCTCTTGTTTGAGAACCTGTGTATGGCTCGTCAGACTGCCAGCTGCTGAGCTAGTGGATTTTGTTTGTTGGCCAGCAGTACTCTTTACACTCAGACAACCAGGTGCCATGTGTTTTATTAGCGAAAGTGATAGCACACATAACCCACTCAAAGCAAACCCATCAATCCATGTGCTCTTTACAAATGGTGTTAATTCACCCATTATACATATCAATGCCTATTTTAACTTTATATGGGCACTTTGTTCATCAGGTAGCATCTTTTAGTTTGTAAGCTTCCTCATGACATCAGCCCGGCTCAACTTTTTGGACACATTACAATCTAATTTTGAGAATAATGACAATATGGCAGCTGAATATATATTTACATTTAATAAGACACCACTTTGCTGTAACACGGGACCTTCTTCAGAACGGTTCTTCAGGACCCAAAAGCTCAACTCACAGGCGGTAAACTAGAAACCATTATTTGATCTGAGGTCCAAAAACTTCACATAAATGACACAAAGGTGCATGGTCCACATGAGCAAATGTAACAGGACAAACTGGCACAAGGGGAGACACAGACAATATATGCATGAGATGATTAGGGAAGGGATGATAAAAATTACCGATGGACCAACGTGACGGTAAAAGAGCAGGGATTACAGATATTTGAGACAGACTGGATGTGCATCACAATAAAACAAAATTTTGCAAGGCATGACCTGATCAAAAGAGTAAAAAATGAAGCCAAACTGCTCCTAAATAGCCAAAGAATACAAAAATTCCAAATCAGTGTTTTATGTGACATTAATAAGGCTCCTCCAGAAAGACAGAAGGTAGAGGAAGAATTCCAAAATGTGCACATGAGCATTCCTTTTATCGAATATGACTTAGTCTTGGGAAGGTAAAAATAAAGAGAATAGAAAGTCCTTTAAACATTTATATTACTCACGATTATAATTCACGATGATTTAGAAACATACAAGATGTGTTTAGCTTGTGTCGTTGGCTGACACTCGTTTTCGTTAATGCCATCACTTCCTTTTAATCACGTTGATATGAATGTTTTGTCATGTGACCTTGCTTTAGCACACACTGATGTTGCAAAAAACCCTCCCTCTACTGTCTACCATGATGTGAAGACTCATCTATCCTAATTCAGCTCTTATATTAATGGGACAACCGTTGATAAATTCTTTAGTCACTTTAACATTACTATTCATCAAAAGTTAGCCGGGGTGGATCTGGAGAAGAATCTTGTGTCAGCATATTTTAGTTTCATCATGTAAGAAGAATGTTCTAGTCTAGAAAAGTAAGAATAAACTTATCATTTTGAATTACTTGCTGAGAAATTTTAGTGTGTTACCGTTGTTGCCGGGCTTCTAGATTGTCATAGATTTCCCAGTTTGTTGCTGGATACACTTGAGTTTGTCGCAGGCTGAGTTGCCAACCTAAAGACGGTTAGGGTTAGGGAATTTCTGTGATTAATTTGTTCATCTTCGATTTCATTCTCGGCAAATCTATACTCTGCGTTTATAAACTCACACTGATCTATACACCCACCGATTAGCATTTCCTTCCTGAAAGTCCAGGCAACATTTTTCTTTTTTTTTAAGCTGAAAGTACCTTATCACATCACTAAGGAGATACTCCGGGCTAATTTGTCACTCGAAAAAATGTTGCCTCGAACCGTTAACTCAGCGAGGAAAGACGGGAGGGTCTTCCTGCTAATACTCTGTGACTGTCTGTGATAAAGGCTGATGAGGGCAACTTTGTGCCATTTGTTGCTCTAACAACAGCAGTAATTAAATTTGGATAGTTTTGCTGCCACAGCCATTATTTTTGTCCAATTAGAGATGGCTCGTGCATGTTTATTCACAACATTATGCCATTGCCTTGCTGAAGGGATGCTCAGCCATCACAGAATGACAGAAAACAATGGCCAAACAAATCGCTAAACGCAGCCCACGTGTTGTGGCTGGAGGGAGCATTTTAGTTAAAACTATTTCCACCCCTGACCTTCATTATTCTTTTCCTTATTCTCAGGACCCATGAAAGGAAAATTTTTAATTTTACCACCTCATCTGCCAACACACAAGCATACCGTGGCACAAACTGGTTTTATTCGATAATTACAATTGTAAAGTCACTTGTCCTTGACAGTTCCAATTTTCATCCACTAAGTTTCCTACAGCTGACACACATTATGTGTGTATGTGTGTGTTTCGTAAAACCCCTCATTTCACTTCATTAATTACAGAAAGTCTTTAAATTGACTTATGGAGTAATTAGTGCATCCAGTTAAGTCTCTCCAGTCGCAGCTGTCACAAGTGAGTGGATGTCGTAGGAATGTTCCAGATTTAACGCAAGATCGGAGGTGAAACTGGAAAACACCGGAATCAAATTTTGACTTCCTGGATACTAAGCGTTCCTTCTGATTATTAGATTTTACATGACTGCATTTACACCAGCATTACATTTTGTTTACATCCACTAAACCAACGATCATTTCAGAGGCTGCATTTCTCCTGCCTTACTCACCCACAACACACCAGGCCTGTAAGACTCATTCACTGAAGATCGGACCCATGTTCCGTTCTCGGCGTGCTGATCTGGATACAGGCACCACAAGCCTGACTGGCTCCAGGATGGGGCCCAAACTAAAAATGGATCCAAGGAGGAAATAATAGTTCACAGTAAAGGCTTATTAATCAACACAGTGCTTCATTGTCGCATACTCTGTCATTTGATTTATTCATCTGATCTTGAAACAACTATTCATGACTTTGGCTTTAGCATCAATATCGTCCGGTTGCCATGAGCTGAATGTTTTAACATGGCCAACAAAGGGGAAACTGCACTGGTTTATAATGACCAAGACGTTAAAAAAAGTAATCTGAAGGAGCCTTTCCCCATTGATGATGGCTGCAGTTGCAAATTTCCATTATGTAACTGATGCTAGATGCTAAGTGTGCCCATTTGAAAAGTCCATGCTCAATATTAAAGATACCGTTGAAGCAAAGAGAGAAATCAGCCCTATGTTACAAAGTCAAATGGATATGCAAGATGCATGTACTGTTTTCATTGGTCAGTTCTTACCATTGATGATTACATGATCATCTACTCCTCTCCTCTGCTTACATGCCGCCTTGAATCAACCATCTTTGCGGTGCCTGTTTCATTACTCTCTGAGCTTTTGTCTTTTGTCTCTAAACCATCTCCACCCCTGACAGAAGGAAAACAGCCAAAAATCCTCAATTGTCACACAAACATTTTATGTGTTTTATTTGTAAACTCTGTTATTATGAAATCAATGGTGCAAATATCATGAAAAGATGTTTCTCTTCTACTTTTAAAGTATCCTGTCAAATCAGCTAATTTCCTATTTTTTCTACAATAATGAGGTTTTGCTGGACACAAAAATGCAGTGGGATTAACTTCTATTGGGGGAAAATTGAAGGTGAAAAGTGAGTCAGTAGATTTGTTCACTCAGTTCTTAAAACAGACAAGAAAGTGAACAATTCAAAAGATTAGCCCATTTAAAAAATTCATAATGAAATTTAGTGCTAACCACCTTAAGGGGATGGTTAATTTAATCAGGTTGTCCATTGTTAGAGTATAGAGTTAATAATTACCCTCATTTCCGTGTCAATTTTAGTGGTATCTCTTGATTATCGCATGTTTGTTCCTTTTTTATGCTTGTTTGTTACTTCCTCCCAGATGTCCACACTGGCACTGACAAAGACTTGCATCTGTGTACAGAAGACTTGAGAGAAGGGTTTTGAAGGTTTTATGGTTGGAGCCACAGATCAACCCCTGGGACAAACCAGCCAATTTAACACATTTGCATTTCATATCATCCTTTGAGGTGTCATCTTAGGAAAACAGTGGGCTGTATATTTATTACTGTGGCTTTTTTTATACATTTTTTTTCACCCTAGAAAAATCTTACTGTCACATGTAGCTGCATATTTCTCTCCAATTTCCCAAACCCTTCAAACCCTAATTGTCATTTGTGGGTGCCACACGCAGAGCACTTTATACCTCACAATCTGTTCTGCGGAACATATGTCTGTAACGAACACAGCTTGGTCCCAGAAGACTACCATCGGCCACAGATGAATAAGAGGGACGCACCAATTAGGCAGAAAGGACATTTATTTGATATACTGCAGACATGATGGAGGATGACACACAACTCTTCAAACAGAAGTAATATTACATCTCTGTAGGGCACTTGAGCTCTGCGTAAGAGGTTCTCTTGCAATTCCAGGCTCAGTCACCACATTGTGGATATTAAGATCCCCTGTGGTCCCTTCGCACCTGAGAATCTCCACTCACCCCCTTGTCCTTGATAGATTCCAAATATTCTTGCTTCACTGGCTTGACTCCTGCAGGTCCTGTTATTAACACAAGAAATGTGATCCGGAACATGAAGCTAATATAGGTGTGTTTTTCGGAACAATCGTCTACCCTTGTGACTTGGTACCTTGGGGCGTCTTGATATGGATTTTTCATAATCTCACTTTTCACTGCAGGGATCCAGGTGAATACAGGCAGATGTGGTTTCTATACAGGGCTGCACAATGTGGTAAATGGGGACCCATGGATTTATTCCAGACTTCTTCTCTTACAGAACCCCCCAAATGAGGTTTTGTGGATGCAACACCAACTGTGGTCTGTACCTAGGGATCACAATTGGTCACCTGCCACTGGGTGGCCTTAGCATTTTCAGGTGTAAAAAGGGCACCCTCTGACCCCCAGAGGTCACATTTAAACCCCCTCAGGGCTTTAATAGCCAGAGTGGATAAGGAAGCACACAAAAGAAAGAAGGAAATGTATCAGGAGTGTGTGCTGTAATACGTGTTATATGCATTAATATCTCTCTCAGCCAGGAAGGATTCATTCACCATTTTGCTGACTGTTAAAGCTGGCTTCCCACATGGAAAACCTGAGTTGAAATCCTGTCTGGTGCAAAAGCAGATATTTAAAGAGTTTTTTTCTCCTGCTCCAACTGCTTTTCCCCTCAAAGTATATATTTGCTTACAGATCACAGCTACAGTGCTCATACACGAGCTCATTATGTCAGGCCAACTTACCTTTAACTACACATGGATGCTTTTCCTGTTTGTGTTCTCGCAAGGACCTGTTTGATCGAGCTGTGGGTATAAACTGGTTATTGTGAAAACATGCACCTAAAGAAGAATGTAACTGCAAAAAAAAAAGTTTTGAGATCAAAACCCCCTTAAAAACTGGCATAATGTTTTTTCATAAGCGCTGTCTCGGCATGTCTTCACATTCTTGAGCCTATTTACATCTTAGTGTAAATCAGATGACTATGCTGTGGTTGAGACAAGCGGTAAGTGAATACCGGATGATACACGTGTTTGTGTTCACGCTGTGAAAAGAACAAAGCTCCAGTGTCAAAGAAGATAAAAAAGAGATAAACCGAGATTGCCCCCCTTCCTCTTGCATGGAATAAAGTGCCATTTTAGCAGAAGCCCTGCGTCTCATGATCAACGCAGCAAGTGTTCACTTTTTTCACTTTAAAAGCAAAACAACTTGGCAAAGTAAAAAATAACAGCTGGGATAGTGTTAGTCTGATACTCGCGATAAATGCAAGTGGGACTGTCTCATGACCCTCACAGTAGTTTGAGTTTTATTTGTTTCGACTGCTTAAAGTTAAAAGCTCTTGCAAAAATTCTTGATAAACACAATGTTCTTCAAGAAGCTGGGGTTGAGACAGTCAAAGTACATAATTCACTTCTGCTTATTTGTCAGTCACAGTTTTATTAGCTCGAAGGACATTCACTTGCACTGACAACAGCAGAGGCACTTAGACTTAACTATCACAACACGCCTAAATGTCGAATGGTGAATAAAACTCGTGAAAGGAAAAGGCATGAAATTAAAACAATTATAAAGGAAACTAAAAATAGTTTACAGAAAAGCAGCCACGAAATCAAACATGATTCAAAAAACTTGGCAGGTAGCAGTTCCACAGTATTTTAAGCGGAGGATCAATTTCCTTGAACACTGGGCATCAAAGTGACCTCATGGGATAGAGCAAGAATAGTACCAAACTGAAAAATGTCACGTCGACTTTTTAGCGTCTCATTTAAAGTCCCTTTGTGGAATCACAGGCATGTCAGTGTATACATCTGTAAAGGGTAAGTAAATCTTTGCAAAATGATGTTATTTTTATGTTTTCTCTTATTCTATGAGTTTCTTGTTAGTTTCCCCTAACTTGAGGCATTTCACTGTAAATAAAAGATTTAGAAGGCAGACATAGAACTCATTATGATTATCGCACATGTTCCTATTAGTGGCTGGGAGTTGCTTCTCATGCCGCTGTTGTCGCAACTTGAAATTGGTTATGTAACACATGGTGGAGTTGTGCCCTCAAACATGTGCATTATAAGCAGAGAAAAGCAACTGAAAGTGATAACATTGCTCCGTAAAACCTCTGTGTAAGCCAGGTCTCAAGGGAGCAAAATAAGGGGGAGATATGTCAGATTCTAAGGGTCTAAAGCAAACCAAGCTTGCATCTTTTCACTGCCAGCTTAGCGGACAAAAAGAAATGTAACTACAGTCTTGTGAGACTTTATGATGAATCAGGAAAAGGTACTTCTCAGCACATAACTGTTGAACCATTGTGCAGCTCAGAGCAGGTGAGTAGCTTTATCGCTGTTTTTCTTGGCTCAAAGGGGAAATAAAGGCAGCAGAAGTAATCAGATAAGACACTCAGCCATCCATCAGCACATTGACTTTGCCTTCCTGAGAGATGTTACCAGCAAACATGAGAATAGAGGAACCTGCAATTTCACATTGTCACTGTGTGGCGTATCAACCATCAGCTTTCGTCTGGTGTAATTGCTCATTGAGAAATATATTGAGGCAGTTTGACAAGCCCCGGAGGCATTCACAATTTCTTCATCGGAGGGATTGACCAGCTTTATACGAATTGTGCCGAATGAGCCACAGCTGCAGACATTGCTACTTCCCTCAAGTCAGTGTGAAACACCTGTTTGTTTATTTGGGAGGGGTAGATTTCAGACAAATCTCCTAAAGTGAAACCTTCATCCTTCCATCAGGATCTTGAAAACAGTTCTCCGATACCCAGACAAACTGCACTGCAATATCTCAGGGATATTTATGACTTGGCTCTCTGAGAATTGCATCTGTTTAGGCTTGTTGATCAGCGGTGGGGGTTTCAGTCACATTTAGTATTGTCTTGAGAAAAAAGCCAGTGTTTGTGAGAATTTGTAGCTCAATATGGCCCCAGTCAGCCTTAAACATTTGGCCTCTTGCTGAGATCTGGCCTCCTCACTGTTCGTTTCATGCACTGATTGCTGCAGAGATGTCCTGCTTCTTTCCAGAAACCACAATTTCTAGCCTTCAGAGCAGGTATATTTGAAGTGTTTGGGGAAAAAAAAGGTTGGAAGGTGAGGTTGTGTATTTTCTTTCCTAAATAATTTTGCTTTGTAAGCACAAATAGGAATTTGCTTTTTATGTGATGTCATTTACTTGCAATTTAGTGTTCCTTGATGGTGTGCACCTTTCATGGAAGCATTAAAGGGGAAGAAAGTGATGAAGTTAATAATGCATACCAAAACAGGTCAATTTTTAAAACCATGTATCAAATTTTAAATTTCGCCTGTGATTACAGGTAATTATAAATTTATATTACCCATTCCCTTCCCACAGGTCAGTGATGATGTCAATATTACATTTCCTTGTGTAGTTTTTGTGCTTCTCTACCACCTCCTCTGTTTTTCTCCATCAGGTATTGCTGACCTCATAGCTGCCTGACCTCTGACCTGCTCATCTCTTATATTGCAAGCTTATCATAAATATCATAAAAGCTTATCACTCCATCATCAGGAGTGGCCCCAATATGTGCCTGGTCCTGCTCAAGGTTTCTTCCTCTTTTTCCTTGCCACCATTGCTTGTGGAGGGGGGGGGGGTCAGGCCCTGTAAAGTGCCTCGAGACAATTTTGATTTTAACAGACATGATCTAATTAAGAATTTAAATTTGATTTGATGAAGCAAAACATACCTTCCATATTATTTTTTTTATATGTATTACCCAAGAAAACAGCATTATTTAAAATATGCAGTATGAAATTTGACACAAATACTTGTATGTCGATGTCTCTAAATAATACTTTGTAAGGTATTTCATATTTTTAAAGTCACTTTCTGTGACATATACAGCTGAACTGAGGTCTATCGATGCAAGATAAATCTTAACAGCCTTTTTTTGTGTTGCCAGTCCTCAGCACTGGTTGCACTGATTCTTTTTTTTTTTTTTCTTTTTTTGGATGTGGGGGGGTGTTAATATTTGATAACAAAGTGAAGTTGGAATTCGAGTTTGCGTCATGTGGTCAGACACAGTTCAGCACTCCATCTCGCCCAAGGCTTGTTTTCTTTACAGCCGAGTGAGGAAAAATTGATGGACTTTTTTTTCTCCTTTAGAAACAGAATTGGATTAAAAAATGATAAAATAAACACCTTCTCAGACTGATCTTCAGGGAACATCCAGCATTAGAGGAGATGTCGAGAATTTTTTACTGAGAAATAATAAACACGATAGAATATTTGTTTGAGCAAATTTTTACTGTAGTCCCAGTGTTGCAGTCTGAGCTTATAAAATAAAACATGCACAATAGTGCTTAAAGAGGTAGCAGCAGGGATGGGATATAAGCTGTTGACCACAGTATACACGTTCACCAGACCTCGGGAGGGGGGGGGGTAAAGCAAGAGAATCAGAGGGCATGTCAATGGGAAGCCTGAACCAGAAGGTGTCATTAGCTCAGAGGCAGCGGAGGCAGACGGGTCTGGATCGACGCATGCACGCAATCCAGCAATGCTAGTGTGGACACCACGGGGCACACGGACGCTTACGCAAGGGTGCGAATCCTTCACTGCCTCAGGTATTGCTGGGTTTGGCTGTCATGCCAGGAAGAATGTGAGCACTGGAGCCTCACAAAGCCCCTTCAGTGAATACATTAGTTATTTTTGTTGTTTCCTGACAACTTGTTTAGCAGCGAGGGGATTGTTTTATCCCTGCTGAGGTGTGCCTTCATGCTTTTGGAACACTTGTGCTCGTTCTCACAGATTTGCACACAACAACGGCGCTTAAGTGGGTCAACGTCTTTACTTCAGCCACTGCCATGTACCGCCATGCAGGAGCCTTGCAGGACTGGAGCTCTTCACATGTCCTATCAAGTCTGGTGTTTGTGTTTTCCATGAGCATTCATGGACATATATGCCGGGTTCAAATGGGAGCTGGAGGAGGGGCGGTGGTAGTGAACATGTTCTATACTCCCCCTGCGAGGGTAAAATATAATAAAGCGTGTAGGCACCTTGTCAAACAGTCACAGATGGAACCTATAAATTGCATCCCTCCCTGTAAACATGATTCGTTAAGTGCCAAAAAGTGAATCGTGGACAGTCCTTGCTAACCGTGACACATGGAGTGGAGTTGTGATGTTTATGGGAAGAGTCTGCACCTGATAAACACAGGCCCTTCCTGGGAGTGTAAAAGTAGTGTGATGGCAGTTTACAGGGAACATTTACACAAAGACAGTCTGCGTTTGCAGTGAGGGGGAGCACGTTTGCGACTGGTCGCCGCTGACGCATCATCAGTCTTCTACTCTTTAAGTTGTGTAATGATCCAAAACGGGAAAGATGGCTCGATGCTGACCGGCTTTCAGAAGCCCCGGGGACAGGGAACACATTAAAATCGTAGTACATTTTATTAAATTTCCCTTCTTCCACCTTCTCAAATAAAAAATGCTGGTTTTCGATCAAAATTATGGCTCTGCATGGGGCTGGGCTATGAAGCTCCTACAAAGAGCTTAGGGGAGAATTAATACCTTATTTCCATTTTAATTAGTATTTGGTATGTATGGTTTCTTAAATAAAATAATCTATGAATGAATAGGTTTATGTAATAATGATGTTGCCGATTTAATGCCTCATGAGAGTCAAACTACTGCAGATTTAAATAATGTAGTCTATACATTTTGGTCTTTTTTTTTCTTAAAAAAATGTATTATAAAAAATCTATTACAACTTGGACAAGATGAAAAAAAACTTTTTCTCATCATCATAACTTTTCTTTTTTTTAATTTTTTTATTTTTTTCAAATCTAAATTCCCCAGAATCCAAACTGGGTTTATTATACTCAAACTTACCTGCTGCATCCAAAGGAACATAGTGCAATTTGAAATGTATTTTATAAGCAGCAATGTGACACAGACTGATGCTGTTGGGTCAGAACCATTGAAATCTGCACTCCAAGCATGTTGAGCATGATAACTGAACCAAAGGGGAAAAAAAATCCAGAATCAAGAGTACCTGGTCCAAAATAAACTGCCCTCACAATTTTACTGTCACCTTTATTCAACCTTCCTGCAATCTGCATCTATCTTTTAGTCCAAAGAATAGGCTATAGAGTTTAATGCCAGTTATCACTTAGCAGAGACGGAGGAGCTTTACGGGCTGTACCAAGCTAATCGATGTCCAATTACCATATCTTATAGTTACAATCAATCAGTAATAATCATGTGCGAGTCAAAAAATATGGCATTATTTTTTGTTTCAATGATACTGTATTATGCTGAAAATTGTATTTCAAATCCTTTTTTTAGGTAAATACAGTGTGGAGAGAAATACAAGGCACAGTAAATAGACAGAAGATATAAAACACAGTGTCTGCGGTCAAACCAATGACCTTCGTATCACTGGAGCAACCATTCATCCACCTGATGTATAGCCCCTTCCACACAAACCTATTGAGGAAGCAACCTGAGTGTATTTTTGTTGGCAATAAGGCCTTTTCAGCCTTAAAGGAGCACCATGGACAGCAGGGGGTCTTTGTAACTGAAGCCATTGCGACGATGTTTATAATGTATCTTGAATCTGTGGCGTTACCTGACCTCACCTTGACTCTGCCAGATAATAACAAGCTCTCCATTTTCATATTCATCAGATTATTTCTTATGCACAATCCTCCATGACAAACACCATTAACCGTGTCCTTATCAGGAGTTAGATATCCGCTAGATCTCAGTATTGCTCATTTGGAAAGTCAGGCTCATATCTTCCTCTATCCTCAGAAAATCCAGGCAGGGGTTAAAATTATTGCCGTTTTTATCGTTACGCGTTGACATGCATCACTTGTCCGATCAACACAACGTCAAAAAGTTTAGATTGTAGCCACTTGAGAAAAGTTCACTGTGAATGGATTCCAGATGCAGAAGAAGAGCAGCTGAATAAATAAGAGATGCAGGAGCTTAGATATGGAAACACTGCAGATCATGTTCTGTGGCAGTCTTTCTCTATCTGGAGGGCAAGGTCACCTGATGGGTTAATGAGAGACATCAGCACTTCTATTTCGCCGATAGAGTTGTATTTTCCTGTAATACAAGTACTGCGTGATGTGTTTTAAAGCATCCCAGTTTCACGTGACCCTGATGTAAAACCATACAGCACTTTACAGATTTAGGGCATGCTTTTCTGTTTGTTTTTCACCTTCTGCCTAATAAGACCTCGCTGCGGTACCACAGCTGCGTTTAATGCGTTTGAAGGTGCCAAATTCAGATCATGCCACAGATGGTACCTGATGGTAGGAAAAATAAAAAGAGGGGGAAAAAAAATAAAAAAAATGGCTGTGTTTTATTCAATCAAACCACCGAAATGCCATTGGTGATTCTAAACTTAAAATGGTTGCATCTTTCATGTCTGCATGCAGAAATTCAAACGCTGGAGGAAACTTAATACTGTATCAGGGTAACCGTAGTGAATATAGCAATGGATTCATGAGGGTGTCCTAATATAATGGGCCCATTGCTAAGAAACAGAAGCATTTACTAACATCTATTTTGGTTCTTGCCGAAATGAACGCTTGAATGTGGGATAGAAACCACAGTTTCTACTTACCCGTTCTTCTGTGTGTTTAAGTCTCATGCTCACTGGACGGTGGGGTTTGAACTTGTGCCGGATTTGATATTCTAGACAGAAGATAGACGTGCATTTGTCTGCTCGTGCATCAAACATTTAACTCATCCGACAGCTGTCTCCACCAGTTTTGTCTTCTATGTGTGCATCATTACCTCAGCATTTCACCTCAGTCTCTTGTTAGCTGCACTCTCCAGCCAGCATGAGTGTAAAAGAGGCCAGACCTACTCCATTTTTATTTTTTACTCAGGCTTGGCAATTCCAATTTTCTGCTTTCAGCTTATGTTGCCCCAGCTGATGAGACGTGTTTTTTTAAAGTGGAAAAAGTAGTGGTACTTTCTTAGGTTCAGGTTAGTTTCAGCACTTTGTGCAAAATGTTTCAGAAGAAGTGAATATCTCTAGGTGCTGTTTCTTTTCTTTCAAATCCTCATTCAAAATGTTCCAGAGATTATTGAAAATGGAGCCAAAGAATATTGAAGTCTCTTTTTTATGTTTGGAGCCATCTGCAAACACAAACTCCTCTTCATCTGCATTACATTATTTGTCCTCGACGTGCCTTCTTCAGGCTCAGTTTGCAGTTTATGGTAAGGAAGGGGAAAAGAAATTCCATAAACATTTGGAGAAGCAACAAAGTTTGGTAAAGCACATTTTAACATCAGAGGATCATTTGAGAATCGAATGTCTGTATTTATTTTTTTTTAAATTATATTTCTGTGTGTTGGACCAACATCCTGATTTGTCAGTGTGTTTGGATTCATTACTGGCCAAAGCTGATAATATTTACTCCATTAAGCCTCTCTGGTATAAATAGAATAAATACTTGAGGGACATCACGGCTTGTCCAAATGCATATTTGTAGGCTTTCTGAAAACAAAAATGCTCCTATTTACATAAATGAACATGAAGTCAACCTTGGCAATGACAACACTGCCCCTCCTCCACATAAAAAAACTCACATACTGGCATCCAATTTTCATTACAACAAAAATAAAAAGTGTTAGCAGCAGTAGTATAACTAGCAGTTTGCTAGTTTATATATATAAATAAACACTGGATGGAAATTCAGTTGTTCTGTTCTTCAGTTGTTCTGTTCTCAATTTTTTTACAGATCCTGTCAGCCAACTTTTAGCTTTTCATCATTAAGTCCAAATTCAGCAGATGAAATCCCTCTGCCTGTAATCACTGGGGGATCGACAGTCAACTGATACGGTGAGAAAAAAAGGATCTGAAATTGTCAGAACTGACTTTAAAGCAACTCTTAAGCCCTGTCGTCTTATGTCTCCTGTCAGCAGCCGTGCTGTCTGTCTAAGGGAATTTAATTGGACCACTGAGGCCGTGTAATCAGCCACAGGCCACAAAAAACAAGCTACCTGGATTGGCATATGACCTTGGTCTAGAACCCAATGGGATAGTGGGAAGCCACAATGAAATGGAAATTTATTTGAATGCAAGCCCTAATGTCAAAAAACCTTTAGCAAAGACAAAATGGGCTTAGTCTTCCAAACTAAATTAAAGTCAGCAATTTAGTTGCATTGCATTTGGTTGGTTAACTTTGGCTGCAGAGTAAAGGCAACAGAGAAGAGAGGATTTTCTCCAGACGCCTCAATGACCAGGGGCAATATTGAGGATGAATTTTATTTCATTTTTACCTGTTAGAAATATGGCTGTTGGAATCTGACGATGATGGCCAAATTGTTAATACCAGAACTGTGTAAGTGTGTGTATATACATGTGTGTCTGTGTGTTTTGAGTTGTGTACACTCGGAGAAAAGGACTCTAGAATTGTAAGTCTATGGCTTAGGCTAAACTACATTACGATGCTCAGCAACTCAGGCATAAAACAGAAAAGACAACTTTAGTACCAAGGAGAAGCTTATTTCTTAAACCATAATACCATATCAAAAGCTGAAATCTTTCATTTCTACGATCAAACTTCTTTTTCTTTGCATATTTTTAAAATACATTACATTGTGACCTGGGGTGCAGCAAGTATGAAGAACATGTTTTATCCAAAAATACATTTCTCTTTTATACTATACTTTACTTCAATCCATTACACCGCACTATAACACATTTCTAAATTACACCATAAATAAACAAACCAGAAATCAACCACTGCATTACATTCTGCCCCTTAGATCAACAGCACAAAACAACATTTCAACCTTGAATACAACCTTTAATGATCTGTGTGATGACTTCAGCAACACAGCCAAACCTTGGGGGCGCTGCGGTCACAGCATGTAAATATTTGGAAGCCTCGAAAACACGAATGGTCACTCAGAGGAGTGATGTGTTGGGAGACATGGACCCAACTCCAGAAAAGGCATCAATACCACTATTCTCCCATGACTGTTTTTGTTGGCACTTCCTGCTTTCTTGTTTGTTTGTCCTTAATTAAGGGTTGATTTCCCATAGATCAGTTTATTTTTGCTACACATTTCCATTCCACTCAGTCATTGACGCAACCTTTAGCATAATTTCCACCCGCGTCTCCCACCGAGGCGGGTCAGCCTCATTCGCAAAGAGCACACGGTGCAGATGAGTGATGAAAATCACGGGTGACCTTCCAACTACCACATCATTGTTCTTGCTTAGAACCCACATCCAGATGTGCTAAAACAGGTTGTGACTGGACATTAATAATCAGATGTCTCCAAATGAGACAGCGATGTGTGCAAGTATGTGGCTATTTCCGATCTTTCATTCGAGCTAACTTTTTACCCCACTCTGTTGTCTTCTCCAGACTTTGTTGTCTTTGATGAATGATTTCTGACGTCTTAATTGTGGCTGTTGCAACTAATTACTGTATGCAAATTTGAGCATGCTGTCACTTCTGAGCGGCTTCCTTGTGCCACTGCTGTCAGCTTGTTGTCAGTTTGCTGAAGAGACATTTTACTGTGTCTCAATCAGCCTGTGACGAAAATCCGTGGTTAGCATTAAGGAACTGCTTCCACGGTTTGATGTTTCTTTCAAAGATGTGGGCGATCATGCAGACTTTATTTCTAGGTTTTTGGGGGAGTCTTAAAATAGGTGATGTGTTTGAATGGCTACAAAATTTCACAGGCATTCCCTGAATTTATCCAAAGATGTTCAACACAACAAGCTAAGAAAATGTGAAATCAATAAAGCAAATCTTGTTTTCATCAGGGAAACATGACTTTAAAAAATACACCTTTTCAATTTCTCGGTGTTGCATTACTTGTTACCCAAAGTTGGCATCTGCCCCCAGTTTAGTATCCAAGTGTGTAAAGTTGAACCCCTTGTTCCCCGTGGTACAAGATTATGATCTCAAAGGGGAGTGAGGCAGAAATTCAGCAAGAACAGCCAGCAAATGTACTTGTAAACTACTCTGCAGTTAGTAGAAATATGACATTTACTACTCTTGTTTTCCATCTCAGAGGACCTGACAAGTTTGTACCAAACTACATAAAACCACCACCTGCTTTTTTTTTTTTAATGGCTCTGAAAACCCACAGTTATACCAAGAATGGAGAGAAATCCTGCCCAAAATATTATGTAAATCCAAGAAACTACTCCAGTTCTTTGTCAGGGCCATTAATTGACAATGATGCTTAACAGTTGACATAATGTAGGTGCGCTTATATTACTTCAAAATTCTAACTAGCAATGCAAGAGCAACAAGAAAAACTTTAAAGCAAGGTCGCATAACACCTTAAATACGGTCAATAACATAACACCATACAATCCATTCTGGCTGTATCTGTGCATTAAACAACCCAAAAATTAGGAAAAGAAGGCAGGGCCTCAGGGGCCCCCTTGAACCGTGGGTGGTTGATTTTGCAAAGTCTTTCAAAGTGCTCAATCCACCTGCAAAACACATTTAAAATACAAACTTCTCCAATGAAAATAAATACAGGAACCTATGTGGTGTCAGTATCTTCTCACAACTACAGACCCAACCCTGCACCTTCACCAGCCCTACCACCCGGAGAGATGAATACAATCTTCTTAAGCCCTATCAAATTTCATTCCTCTCAAGTTTTGCCTTGAGTCTCGTTTTCACTGTCCAGGGATTGAGAACCGCCATCTGTCTGGGTCATCCTTGCACGGCTGCAAACTTTAAACTCGGGTGTCTTTTTGATCACGCACAGCCTCTTGGCTTATTGATATTCAAATAAGTCTCACGGGGGACTTTCAAAGCACCGCTAAATGATGCATTAGCTGAGGAGAAAATGGGATTCTTTTCTGAGTTTTACAACTTAATATCGCAGTCTGGAAAATTCTGATCAGAACTCATGACTTCAGTTTACAGTCAGAGGATGGTACTGGAAAAGATTGTAGCAATGGTTGGTAAACAAATTCATGAAAAATAAAAAAAATACTTTGCCATTGCAATTGTGGAGCAGATGATTGGTCCAATCCAAAAAAAGCCAAATATAAAATAAACTATGAATTCATTTCAAATGTAGATTTGGCTGTAATATGGAGTCCGAGAGTCTGAGGGACTTCTTGCCTTTCCTTCTCTGATGGTTGATTACCACAACAAATAAGTCTTCATATTATAGCATAGATTTGATTTAACTTGCAGCTTTGTTAGCGAGCAAAATGCAGATCCAAATAGTACAGACCAGTTGAATTTGAACAAGTGACTAAACTATACATGGAAAAGAATATGTGGCACTGAAACAGACTGTGCATTATTCTGTGACCCTGAGTTGCCTGGGTAAATAACACTCTTGCTCAGATAAGACACATCATAAAATGGATGCAACATTTCACATGCAAATTAGCATCATGTGTCAGATAAGTACTCCTGCACTGCACTGACACAATTTTCTTTCTTTTTTTCTCACCTGTCAGTTTAATAACTGCATTTACATTCTGGCCCCCTAATTGACTATGTCTGGATTTTTCCCTGCCTTTTATTAATTATTTGACATCCAGACTAATATACTCTGTATTGTTAAATTCCAGCCGATATGAGAACATCACTCATGCAGCCTCCTTATTTTTTTTTGTCAGTGCATAACTTTCTTTCAAAGGATGAACCCAAGTTTCTGCAAATTCTCTTTTGATTTCGCACTTCTTTTTTCTCCCCTTTATTATTTTGCTGAAACAGCCTGTGGTCTTTTCAATTATTACCAAAAGAACTGCCTTATGTGTGTTTCTCGCCTGCCAGTCAGTTAATTATAATGATTTAATCTCGAGCTAAGGTCATTTTTGTAATAACAGGATCTCATTAAAGGTCATTACATGAGCATGTTGGGCACCAAATTAGGTGACACAATATGCTATGTTCCCCCTAAGAGTTTTGGTTAAGTATCATATTCTCCTGTGGGTAATGGGACAAAGGATCGGCTCAAATTAGATCGTGCAACTGCAGATAAGAGGCCTGGGGACGTAGTAGGACTCTGTAAGGAGACACATTTGGAGACAAAGCAAAATCCTTGTTTCTGAAGTCACTGTGTTGGGGTCTTAAAGCTGACCAAATGGAAAAGGGCACAAGTTTGCACATTATTATTTTGGATTTATTTAAGTGAAAGCTTCATTTATTAGCGAGTCATACTTGTGGTGGGCCACAATGGACCGTACAATGTTACGGTCCTATTTACAACCTTCATCCCTCTTTTGTCTCCTTTCACCCCTCTATACTTTTTTTTTTTTTTTTTTACACAAAAAATCCAAAATTCTGGATATGAATGGTCTTCGGAAATATCAGGGGCTACTGAGACACTGTATCTCCACATTGTTTGTGCTGGTGTGGCAGAAATGCCACGTTCTTCCCTGTGTATTACCCCTGGGACGTACAGAAAGAGAACAAATAACTGCCTTTGGGAATCCTCATACACTACAAACAGGCACAGCAAAATAACCAAGCAGGCAGACTTTGAAACAATAAAGTGTCTGCCACATAATGTTTCATAACTGGTTCAATTAATTTTAATAATCACTGAGGCGTGTTTAGTCCAGTTGCAATTTTGGGCAAGATATTTTTTTTTTTTTACCTTGTAGCAGTTCAGTTCCCGCGTCACTCTTGTAGAGGATATCTTATACTTCTATTTTTCTTTTGTGCACTGCAACAAATGTCAATTTTCACATAAAATCCAGCTGAAGAGGCCAGTAAAGGTTTCACCGGTTCCCATTAGTGATCCTGAATGATCATGATTAATTTAGTGATGCTAAGGTTGTCAGATTTATATTCCAGAAAGATCAAATGTATAAAAAATGATGCATTATTAAAATAGAAAGTGCAGGAGAATGACCAAATCACATCTCCAAATGAGATTAAAAAAAACAAAAACTGTCCGTGACTTAAAATAAAGAACCATTAAACTAAGCTCAGCCGGAAGGGGTTGAAGTAATAACAAGACAATTAATCCAGTTAATCTATGCTCTAACCCTCATCTTTAGGCATAAGCTTTGAGTAACAAAGACATGATAGTAAAGCTCGAGAGTTTGTGGGATGAGATCTGGATGTCTCCTTGTGGACATGTTTTAAGCGTGTCTTTCTGTGTGGAGATCCCGGGGCAGACCTTAGACACACTGGAGGGATCTCTATGTATCTGCTGTGAATTACCCATAGGAGCCATGGACGTGGCTGTGAAGAGGCTATTCTCTGTGACTTCAATCATTTCTGTCCAGCATTAAATTTATTTAGTTTATGTAGGAGAGCTGGAGGTGAAAAATAGATGCTTGAAGAAACATGCTCCTTAGGAGGCCTTGTGACTGATGCTCGGCTACATTTAGGTGTTTCCTTTTGCTTCCAGCAATGGCTTAGCTAATGGTAATAATGTGATATTGTATTTTGTCGAGGATGCAATTATAGGGTGGTCACGTGTAGGTGGTTTTTAACCTACACACGTCTTTTTTTTTTTTTAAATACCAGATTTACACAGTGCCTCCCTTGTGTGGTCAACTCTTGAATAGTCTTGGAAAATGCCACACCTGCTGGTGGTAGCACAAACGCGGTTATCTCTGGCTACCATGGCAACTGACTAAACTGGAAATGTAGCATTTGTCTTAGCACTAAACTTTCAGAAAAGCAAACTAAAGCGAACAGACGGGACTGCAGCGTGCACACAATTCATATCTACAAATATACTTTTATAAAAATAGAAACACATTCAGGGGGAAAAAGACAAGAGCTGCTCACCTATATTGCTTCAGCAAAAGAAAAACTAAAAAAAAAACTACATGAGAATATATTTTTCACATATTCATCTTAATGTTATGAAGTCTTTCTGACATTCCTGTTGGCATGAATGACCTCAGTGAGCTGAGCAAAGCATTCTGGCCCAAAGATAGATGCCACAGCGCATTATGGACCCAATGACTCAGTAGAAAAGACAGGAAGTGGAAATTAGAGGTGTGTGGTTCCAGACCCAAAGGACGAACACCAAGAGGAAAAGAAGAGGGGAGGTGGAACAGTACTGGGGCTTTGTGGGTGCATCACAAAAATAATATATGCTTATGCTGTATATATGCTTATAACGTTCTAATCTTATTTGTATTTATTTTTTCTGTTTCTATACTTTGTAAATACAAAACCTAGTCTACAGTTATATTAATCCACGTTAGGCTGCTACTACAATTCAATTTCCCTACGGGGATGAATAAAGTACATCTTGAATATATATATGTGTGTGTGTGTGTGTGTGTGTGTGTATTATATATATATATATATATATACACACACACACACACACACATATACATACATATACACACACACACATATATATAATAAGCATTATAAGCAGATGTACATAAATATAGAATAAAATAGAAATAAAATTACAACATAAACATTACACAATTATTGTTGAATAGGTTTGGATGAATTATGAGTTTAATGGTGGACAGCAGGAATGACTTCCTGTACCGTTCCTTAGAGCAGCGAGGCTGCAGGCGTCTGTTGCTGGGGGGGGTCTGTCCATGATTGTCCGCAATTTCAACACCATCCTGTCCCTCACCACCTCGTCCAAGTTTGCAAGATTACAGCCAACAACAGACCCTGCCTTTTTAATGAGTTTGTTGAGTCCGTTGGTATCCTTAGCTTTAATGCCTGTACCCCAGCACACTGCAGCAAAGAAGATGGTGCTAGCCATGACAGACTGGTAGAACATGTGGAGCATCCTGCTGCAAACACTGAAGGACCTGAGTCTCCTGAGGAAGTAGAGTCTGCTCATGGCCTTCTTGTAGTCAGCATCGGTGTTTGTGGACCACTCCAGTTTATTGTCCAGCTGAACACCCAGGAACCTGTAAGATGGGACTATTTCCACTTCTTTCCCACTAATGCAGACTGGGGAGGGAGGGGACTTGCTTTTACTGAAATCCACCACCATCTCCTTCGTCTTGGTCACGTTGAGCTGCAGAAGGTTCTCCCTGCTCCACCTAACAAAACTCTCCACACGGTTCCTGTATTCATCCTCCTGTCCATTCTCCACACATCCGACGATGACTGTGTCATCCGAGTACGTCTGGATACATGTGTGTGTGTTTTACAAGTTTGGCTGTAAAGTCTGTTAAACAAATGTGTGCAAGCTTTGATTTTGCTACAAATTATTTTTTTTATTTTTTTGGGGGGTGGGGGTGGGGGGGTAAAATGAGGTAACTGAATATTACTTAGTGTCACAACAGCAATTAATCAAGTGGAAATGGAACCACTGCAGGAGTTGCTGTGGCGAGGGATGAAATGAGGCAAGTGATGGCTGGTTTCTTTCATTTACATAGCTCACACAAAGTGGATGTTTGTAGGTGGTTGTTATAAATATGGATGACTACCTTTAAACAAGAAACAAACAAGACACATTTTAATTTCCACATTGGTGAAGTCCTGAAACTGATTTATAAAAAAAAAAAAAAAAAACAGCTTTTGGTTAAAATGCCTTCCATCTAAACCAGGTAAATACTTTTGTTTCTCAATAAAAGACCAACCTTGGCTACATGTTTTTGACTTTCAGATTTTTTCCAAGAAAAACAGGAATCCGACTGGTGTGCTTATCTTATCGCAAACCCAGCATCTCTAACATCTGGACGGTGGGTTGCCAGGTTTGCGATGGTCCCAACCCACGACCATTTTGTCAACGTGCTGTGACATCCAGTAAGCACGCATGTTGTGCAGCACAGCTACAGATTCTCCTTCCAGCCCTGTGAGGCATGTGTTTTCTCACATTCATGTTCAGTGTTTCCCATAAAACAGGCCTAAAATACATTGTTTTCTGTCATTCCATAGGGTTCATTATGACTATTATTACCTTTTTTTATTGTTGCGGTTTTTGGGTCATTACGTTAGTATACCAGATTAATGGTACAGTAGGTCAACAAAGATTCCTCCCCTCTGAGCTATTACACCATTCTGTGAGTCACAACTGACAAATAGTGAAAGGAGTCATCATAAATCGTTCAACACCATCCTTGTTATTTAGATGGATGACACAGAATGCTTCTGGTCTACTTTGGGGATGCAGTTCACAGGAGCTGTTGCACAACTGTACTTAATTAGCTTCCACTCATCTAAATACTACTTTGCCCTCAGATTAAATTTTGCATGAGTACTTTCCCACCGTGTAGTAAGATGAGCCGTGCGCAAGTAAACATGCAAGCATGTCGAGTCACGCATGACTGAAAAACGGCTGCGTTGCGACACATGTCTTCGACAACAGCTGGTTGTTCTTGAGGAGTGGTACCTGAATCGCCAAGGGGTCCAGCTGTGAACTGGAATGAATGACAGAAATGACAACACAGATGCTGTGTGTGCAACTGAAATACTTATAACAGTTGCATACAGGGTATCTGTGTTTTCCTGGTAAAAACTCAAAATGTAGTAAATTTGTTTACTACTGGGCCTTTTAAAAATAGTCAACATTGTGTTTCTACATTCATAGCAAAAGGCAATACAACTGGACATCTTAAATGCAAAACACCTTTATTCAGGGATTTATTTCTAATTTCCATGGCACCAGCCATTAGCAGACACCATGAAAGATTTGTGGACTAAACCTTAACAACAGGAATGGCTGCGGCGGCACAGTCCCGGTTTCCTATCGACGTGTGAATCCACGTGCTCTTCAACTTGTCCAAATATTTGCCACACATCTGTTGATCCTTGCTTCAGGATCCTTCCGTGAACACAAAGCTAACAATCGGGAGTCACCTGTTTACCTTGAGGCCTCTGTGAAATGTAGCCCGTCATAAGTCAACTTCAGTTGTGTGCGTACACAGTAGCACTTAAAACAAAGTTAAAACTAGCACAAAAGTGAGACCCAGGCAATCTCATGAGGCCGTGAAATGATCTCTTGAAATCAGTGAAGATACAAATCTCAACAGAAAGCAACTTTCTTTGGTTGTAGCCCCTTAAAATGTCTAATCATATTAGTATCAGGACGGTCTGATGAAGCTTTTTAGGGTCATATTCAGAGAAAAACAAAAACTGTTTGTTTGGGGTTTTTTGCCAGAGTTTATAACAGACCCAGCTTGTGCGGTCACCTCAGCAGAATACTTTAGAATAGTGTTTCTTTGCATGTGAAGTACTAAAAATGCCTAAAAATATGATTAAAATTGTGAAAAGGACTGCTTGTTTACAAAAGTCTGACTCTAAGGAGCCAGTTCATGTTTGAACATGTTACAATTTGACATTGTCACACCTTCATGTGATACTGGGCCAAGAAAAATTCACTTTCAAATGTCACAAGCCAACAAATACGAAATGTGCTAACACTTTGGCGACAATGGCTTGTCTGCTTTGGCCACATGTGTGCTCTCCACCACTCGTGCAAGTACTTCAGTTTCTACAACTATTTCCCAGAAGCACCCTCTCGGGAATTTGTTACAATTGAGAGTTGAGATTTTAGTTGAAATGGACTTTGGGGAAAGCAATTTAACTGCAACATGAAAGTCTGAATGGCTTCAAAGGAAACTACTGCTGACATAAGGGTGCATTAGGTGGGCTGTGAATTCTCAATTTATCCCCAGTGGACATTAAAATGCAAAATAATAATGATAAATGGTCCAAGCCTGAAGTCCAGGCAAATGTAAAAGGTAGTGCCATAGAGAATGGCAGCAGGTGAAATATCAAAATTTCCACACAACTGGTTCTTCTTGAAAAGATCATTTGAGGGAGTTCCAGATCACTGCCGCAGATGAAAGTCAGAAACTTTGATGAAGATGTTCACTTCTTTTGGTCGCAGTTAAAAAAAGCCATAACTGAGTGCATCCTAATTCCATAGAGGAAAACAACCATAGAGGGAGATCAATGTAAAAAATGATTACCTTCATGTCAAGGAGGATGCCTGAGTGTATTATGTTCTGTATCTTTCTGTATTATGTTCAAATAGCATCTCTTTGTAAATCAGATCATGACCTCAGCCAGCACTTTCTGGCTGATTTGGAGTAACATCTGCAGGATGGCCACTCGCCAAAAAAGCTCCACAAGTGCAATGTGATTTCCATCCCGCATATTACTAAAACATCACCACTTATTCGTTATGCTGTTTGCAACATCAAATGCATGCTGTACTTTGATGCTCTACTCCGAACATGGAACTAATCAGCACTTTCCACAGTGCAGACCGCAGCAGAAGTAGGACTTTGGTTTCTCTCTTATATGGCAATGTGAAAAGTTAGAAAAATAAAAAAAATAATGAATGATAAGCGGAAAATAAAGGCAGTGACTCACTTTGTACTTGCAGTCGTATCCAAAAGTTCTAAGAAAATCTTTTATTTCAGGACATGACAGAGCAGGAGCGACAGAGATGAAATAAAGACAGAACAAAAGAACAAACATTAGCTTCTTATTCTTCCTGAGTTCACACATTTAAGAGAAATCTTAAAAACAAACAACACAGAGAGGGGGATGAGAAGGAATACAATACCCTCCCAATTCTGAGCATTTCAGCTGTATGGAAGACCATATGGTGGTGATGCCTGCAGAAAGCTATTGCAAAGCTATCAAAATGAAGAGATTTCCAAATGAAGTGCCAATGTAATGTTTGGGCCCCTGGCATTGCTTTTCCTTTTGAGAAATGTGCATATCAAGCTGTATCACCCCATTCCCTGTGCAGACAGAAGATGACGCACTGTTGCCCCCCTTCTTTGAATAATAATTAGCCGTTGGCAGAGGCAAAACAACAAAGATAATTTGCAAATCAGATTTAAATGGGTGTCACTGTTGAGTCTTCATTATTGCCTCTGCAACAAGTGTGCACTCCTGAGGCCGCTGGCTTCAATAACGCTTCATTTCTTTTATTATTAACCCAGCCCCTCCCCCATTGCCACTCTTTTATTGATGCAGGGCAAAAACAGGTATTCAATAACTTGCCACTTAGCTGAGGCTATGCACTGGTGTGCAGAGGTTAGAAAAAACACACCTGGAGCAACAAAGGAAGCTGTCTGGAACGAGATGAGGAGTACAAATGAGTTTTTTTTTTCTTTCTGAGGGGGGAAAAAGGTAGGAATGGGGACTGCCTAAAAAAGGTTCCACCCACACATTTTAGCATTATTTACTGGTATCCATACACACAGAAGATAGAACATTGTGAACCCAGCCTCAGTCCCCCCGCTCTGCTGCCGAACATCATTTTCATCAGGATTGCTGATGGTGGGGCAAATCACACATGATTTAAAAATTGAACTGTATTTCTGAGAGGCTGGATGAGTTGCCGCATAGTAAAAAAAATTAAATGGGAAAAATGCAAATATGAGAGCATGTGGATGTCTCAATTTTGAATTTCATCATTCAGCAGCACTGTCTTGATTATTCTTCTAAATCAGGTCCCTCTCTAAATTTGAGCTGGTGTAATCAGTGAGATTGAATGAGAACATGTTGCAGTGACTGAACGTAAGTAAATTTATTAACTTAAGGTTCTTGTATTTTACATTAGTTTCTCCATCATTTCATTCATTATTTCAATTACATTATAATTATGATATAGATACATATTTCATTAAACATGCACTTAAACTGATGCAGTATCATATATATTTATGTATAAAAATATTCTATTCACAGCAGCAGAGCTCCTACCCGCAAATCCACCCATTACATCCACCTTTCTCCCAGAACCTGTTAATCTCCTCCCCCAAATCATGCTACGCAAAATATAAGAAAACTTGTCTATATATAATTTCTGCAGAGTGGATGTTTCAGCTTAGGCTTAAAAACATTCTCTTTAGAAAAAAGCTTATAGTCAGTGATTCTGTAGTGTTCTAGTCTACTAATTGTACTTCCCCTATAAGAGCCTGGTCCTGCTCAAGGTTTCTTCCTGTTAATAGGGAGTTTTTCCCCTTGCCACTGTTGCTTGTTAGGGGTCAGACCCTGGGATTCTGTAAAGCACCTAGAGACAATGTTTGATCGTCAATGACGTTATCTAAAACAACATTATTTGATTTGTATTTTCTTTTTTAAATATTTACTTTATGAAGTCATGTGCACCTGGATGGCCATAAACGTGTTCTTCTTATCGACAGGACTCTTTATCCATAAGATAAATTCTGGAATCATATTGAATAGAGAACATTTCAAACATCTTAGTTGCTGCATGATTACTGTGCAAATATTGATTCTTCTTCTTCTTATTATTATTATTATTATTTTAGCTAGATCTAAACATGAAAGTCAATGGCACCACAGGGGAATGGAATACTGTTTTGTACTGCATCAGATTCTTGTCAGCCTTTCCAGTTGTTTACATCTACAAATTTTTATAAAAGCTCTGTAAAAACGAGCAAGATACCACCTGAGCTATTGCAAGAAAGGCATCGACAAGAAACGGCAGGCAGGAAGGGGTCTTTGACACCCCTCCTCGGGATTACTACAATTAATTGATGTTTCCTTTTAAGAAATTGCTTAATTATCCGCATTATCTTGAAACCAGCAATAAATTTTGTGACATGCTGACAATGATTCCAGCATTTCATATTCCTGATAACAGTGGTACAAACAGGTAATTAGCACAAGACACTTCAACAAAAGAAGAGTGAGGAGAAAAGCACAACTCCTACTCGAGCTTTGACAACAATGTGCAGATGATGGACAAGCAATCTCTTGTACCTAGCACTAATTTACTTTTAAGTTATTTCCTCTGCCAAGCAATCAAAATATGTGTACTGGCTCTTTTGAATTACACCTTTAATCAGTGGCTGACTCTTGGTATTACGGCATAGATCTCACGCTTATTAAAAGGCTACTCTCAGTCAAGGTTTTTGCTAAACATAAAGAGATTTTTACATCACCCCTATTAGTACTTCCAACTTTGTGAGGACTGACTATGGCATAATGCATTCCCCAGACTAAAACACAAACTCTAACCATGACCTGACACTCAAACTGTGCTAATTTTGAAGCTCAGCCGGAATAGCCTGACTCATCTAGAGCAAATCACATTAAACATTTTACACGCACAGAAACACACATACACACACACACACACAAGCTTGTCTACTCCCATATATCATGGCCTTGGCCAACAGAGGAAATGACAAGCAGACTTTAAATCAAATAAGGACACCGGGCCCAGGTGTACCCAATCAGAACTTTAAACACTGGTTAGAGGTCACCGCATCCACAACAAATCTTCCAATTACATTTTGTGAAATATTTAGTACTAAAACATAAATGGCTGCTTTATCAGCATTGTTCACTCAAGCTTTGAATTCTTCCAAAAGAAAACAGTCTCCAATGACATGTCAACATAAATGCTTTTTGTGGGTTAGGGTTACACAGTGTCCAAGTCCATGTCGACATGTGCTTTTACAAAGCCGAAGAATATTTCAATTAGAGCTTTTGAAAACTAATAGTGGCATCAGTTCATAAGCAATAGAATCTCTACAACAAATAATCTTCAAGCTTCTTCATGTAGACTACCACCCAACTGGACCAAAGTGTGACAGAAAACATGACAGAAACTTAATGAAAAGGCAGCAGCCAATATACAGCAAAATATAATCAGCACAATAACTGGCATAATAATAGTAACAACCCTAAAACTGATTTACACTCACCAAATCTGCAACAAATCTTTCAAAAGAAACATATTAAACACCTTTTATGTTAAAAAGTCTCATTAAATTCTCTGCCCCTTGCACAAATGTGCACAGGTGACTTTTAGATTATGATATTTTCCATGTAGCTGTTTACAGGACAGAAAAATGAGACCTGAGAGTAGGATTGTCTCTTTAGCCTTGTGCCATTGTCTCCACCAAAATATTTGAAGTCTAAAACCATGAAATGTGTCCACTTATTTTCACCATCACTGCCGTCCTCCATGTTTGTTGTTTTGAAGCATCTCCAGATGCTTTTGTGATGAACAGTCACCATGAGTGATGCCAGAAAAAATTTCAAATACAGTCACACTGTCACATAGTAAAGTGGCCGAAATTTGGCTGGAAAGATCAGATTTGGGTCTGGGGAAAAAAAAAAAAAATCGGAACTGGGTCACATAAGAGGGAAAAAAAAATCTGATTTAGGCCACTCGGGCTTACAGTGTGAAAGGAGTGTAATTTGATTTTTTAATTCTGATTAGAGCCTTTTCACTTTTGAGAATCTGCATGTTGAAAGAATCAGGGCGTAGCCTTTAAATTTGACATTTTGTTTCACTTTAATTTAGACTGTCATTTTCTGTTTTCCTCATTTCTTGTCCCCTTGGATTTTCTTGTGCCTGCCTAAGACACTCGGTTATATCATTACTTGGCCATCGTGAGAGATGAGTACCAGAAGCTGGTAGGCAAATCAAACGGATTTCAGCAATCAAACCGAAGGGGTCGACTGATGAGCAGCGTTTGTGGCTGAGAGCCATGCTGGCAGTCTGCAGGCTGGACACACATACGTAAGGATGAAGAACTGTGTCAGTAAAAGCAGCGTCATCAGGAATTATTCAGAAATTGTGTAAATCCTTCAGAAATCATTTTGTTTACAAACCAAGGGAAACCGCTTGCCAAATCTCCATGAGATGTGTCCAGCCCACACAGGAACCCTGGATGTTGGAGATTTATTTATTTACATTTTTTTAAAAGGCAAACATGTTTACATGAAAACATGTAATTGTTGAATACACTTGATTCGATGAGATTTTTTTCAAAATAATAATTCACCTTGATTATTTTATTAGATGAGGTTGTTCCATCACTATGATGTTTTTGAAAACATAATTTAAATTCCCTTCAAACTGGAGTGATTTATTTTTTAAACTTTTTAAATGATTGGTAATAAATTTTTGGTCTTGCACATTCATTATATTCAAAAAATCAACATGATATTTCAGGATCTTATATTTTATAAATGTGTTTAACATTTTTATACAGAAGGACCACTTTGGATATTATCATTTCGTCTAGAAAGTGTGGATAATGAAATATTACATGGAACTGAATGTTCAATAACATTGTATTGTCATGTTCTGCTAAATTGAGAATGATGTACCAACTTCCTGCAATCCTGAAAGGACCTTGTGGTGATTTGACACTCAGGCTTGAACATCCAACTCCCAGAAACCTGTCAGTCACACCATCAGCTCTCCAGTTGATTGAATCATGCATGGCAATTTGTCCAAAAAGAACAAAATGTAAAAAGTGAAGGAGTGGATGCACTTCACCGTTGAGCAAAAGTGTGATCTTGCTCTGAAAGCAACTGGCATTTACTTAAAGGTTACAGCAGCTGCCTTTCTCATCCAGCAAAGAAGAGAAGACAAAGCTATAATTACATCATTAACAATGCATCCTTTCTTAGATTACATCATATGTTATCTGAGGTAAACATCAAACTGAAATATCCGACCCCTGGTCCTTCTGACAACATTAATCAGCAATTAAAAATGCTAGCAAATATCAAAATGCTTTTTCATAATTACAATGATAGCAGGGTGCAGAAATGTTTTACTCTTGGGTTTTGAAGATACTGTTCCCACGGAGCTCGGTGAGCCAGATAGTGCCCCGCCGCATGACTAATGCATATTCATGGCTTGGATATAGAAAGTATGAGCTGAAGTCCAACATGCTTTAATGAGCTTGGTTCCTGCGGCATGCCACTAAATTTCTCATTCGAGCTCCAGACACAAAAGGTTAAAAGAGCGCTTCTAGAGACGGCACAAAGAGGACCATGGTAGTTTCCTGCCTCATTGCATGGTAAGTATGCTACTGTCTTTTGTTTAGATTTGGATTTTAGTGTAAGGAAAAAGCAAAGTCATCACATGTAGTTGACCATTTACTACAAGGCATGCATGGTACTTATCAGAACTAAAATTAGAAGACAAGATCATTTTAGCCACCACAAACCAAAATCGTCAGCTGCCTTTATACTCGATCCTGTAGCAAGTGCACATCCATCAAAAACAAATGCGTTATGATCTTATTTTTTTAATATTATTATTTCTGACTACGATATGGGTGCAATTAGCAAAGCATGCTGCAAACATCTGTTGAAGAGGAAATCAAGCTTCACTACAGTTAACTTGTCTTGCCCTCAGGTGAGACAACGTGACCCAAAAAAACACAACCTTTCTGTTCTATTTTCTGATAAAGCTTTTGAGTTTTGTCCAAGAAGTTCTTGCTTAGTTGAGAAAGAGCTGACATTAAGGACATATTTGGGTATTCTCTGTGTAGAAGAACACAAACCCACTCCCATGTGCTGGGATGTGGTCTGCAACCCTTGAGCACAATTGTCACAGCTTTGCTAACATCTGCCTCGGACTCCTAACATGACCTCGGAATGAGTGTCTGAAGAAAATTGTATTTTTTCAGATGCAAGACTAATCTTGCTTTGCTCAGTGTTTCTTCACAGTTTTGACTGAGAAGTAAGAAAGTCTTAATTTCCAAGTTCAAATAGGACACACCACTCGATATGAGCATGTTTTGTTCAATAATTCACTGCGTTTGTGTTTCTGTGCTGGAAATTATTGCAGCGCTCTCCTGTTTTATTCAGATTATTTGCAGAGTTAATTGAGCTATGGTAAATCCCCCAGAGGAGATTCATCTAATGCTAACCCAAAAATCCACTTTAATTGACAGAATGGCTTGACGTCCATTCTTTATTAGCATGTGTCAATTTGGAGACATTTGTATAAGGGTTATCAAAACTTTATTCAAGGAGCAAAGGGCTTTTCTCATCTTCAATAACTCTGCAGATAACAGTGTTAGCTTTGAAATATAAATTTAATCTTTCATGTGAGCCCTTTTAATGCAATCCTGATTAATGAGGACATCAGTAAGGACAAAGTGAACTTTAGAGACCCTATTAGTGCCAGTGACCCCTTTGTAAAATTAAAATAAGGCCTCTGGAGGGACACACACAGACTGTATTTTGGCCTTACAAATTCTATACACACATTGTTGAAATAGAACACTATTAATATGCTTGTGAATTCTAACTGCCCATTAGGATTTTGTAGCCTTTGGATGATGAATACATTGGTTGCTTCTCTCTTGGGCACCCTGCGCATCAAAACCTGATACATAAACTGTAGTTCTCTTGTGTCTGGCCCCTCCCCCCGCCCCTCCTTAGCTACTTTGAGTAAGAGTCAAGCACATCACAAACTGACTCTGAAGTACTTATTATTTTAATGGCAGTGTCTGTCTAACCCTCACAGTAGCATAGTTGTAAAACAAACAAAACACCCCCTGGGAACATTAACCACCTGGAAGCCTGAATGTACCGCCAAACACATCCCATCCAACATTTTAATTATTGTTTTGAACATATCTAACAACATCCCCGTCTGACCTTTTCATGAGTACACCTTGTCAGTTCTGTCCATTGACAGAGAGACAGAATAATGTGGGGGCGGGGTCTGTCCCAGTCGAGTTTGTGACAGTGGCTGCTGTCCCTGTGCACAAGTGTCCTGCTGCTTGGCTTTTACAGTAATGAGCTGGGACGTTCCTTCTTCATCAGCCCCCCCACTAAAAGGCAAGATCACATCTAATCATCGAGGTAGAATGCCGACTAGTTTCTCTTCTGTGACACCACCTTCTCCCTGTCTGTGCAGTTTTACACCTACTCTTTGAGAAATTCACTTGCAGTGAATAAAGACAAAATCAGCCTCCATGAACTCTCTGTGACCTTGTGATTCCATCCAGTCGTTGTGACTTTCAAGACATTCTGTTTCATTAAACCGTTCCACACCCTAAACATCACCATAAACCTTTTTTAGAGAAGCAGATAACAACTATGCAGCAACTGTTCTTTTAGTACATTAGCCCTCAGTCTGAAGGCTGGCGATAAGCTGCAGCATGTGCCATGTCGCGTTTCCTACACGCCTTCCCCTGAGTGCATTTCAACATAGTGCTCACTTACTGGACATAAATCATGAAAGAAGCATGTATATGTTCCCTACGGGCCAAACTGAACTCACATGTTCTGGAAGACTCTAAGCCTTCTTGCAAATGGATACCTTTGAAATATTTGCAAAAAGTCTCAGGTCGGTGTTTCAGTGCCATAAAGATTGACCCCCCATTGCACGAGCTGCTCCAAAAATCTGCTACCACTATTCTGGAGTAAATGAATCTGGAGCAGTGCTTTGTGAGAGAAGGCTTTTTAAATCATAAACTGCTGCGCTTGGACTTGTCACTTCCATTCAAGTGTTTTTTTAATACACCAAAAAGATCTTTTTTTGTTGTCTAATAAAACAGTGACTGCAAACAGACTTCTTCTTTTTGACAAATCAATTATTAATAGCTCGACTGGTGCCAGAAAAATGTCTGATCTTGGTGTGGCAGAGAGGCCTGAGTTTAAAAAGTTGCAGCGCACATCGAGACCTGGAAGAGCTTGTGCATGTTTTCTTTGTTCTTGTTGCGAGTCAGACTTCAAAAGCTTCACGTTTTAGCTCACAGTAGGCAGTTCTGTCCTACTTCAGATGTGAGTTTGCTCGCTCTGAGCTAAGCATCAGGATAAATCAGCTTCATGCTGTTGCCTGCTCAATTATTAGCACAAAGAAGAGAATTTGTACCAAACAGCAGGATGGATCACTAAAATAAAGCTTTATTCAAAATCTGATGTCCCTAAGTGTGGGGAAAATTAAGAAAATTACTCTCAGCACATGATCAATCCACTAATTGTTGTGGAGCAGCAGTGTTAGAACATGCAACAGCTCCATGAATGTGTTGCACCTGAGGTTATCTCATGTTTGTCTCACAAAAAAAGCACTGCCCTATTTTAAAATGGTGAGCTGCTAAAACCAAGTCTTGTTTTGCCTTCATGTAATGGCTACTGCAATATGCGGTAGACTGTTTGGTGGTTAGTCGGGGGTCACAGGAAGAAGCAGCTAAGCCTAATGGCACTTCATGCTGCAATTTGGCCAAGCACCAGTGATGACCTGCATCAGATTAGAGGAAACTGACACAGAATGACAGCAGGAGGCCATTCTGGCATAATCTAGTGTAATCAGGATCATATCATTTAGTTTGACAGTTTAGCTACAGTTATCCTGGCATTAAGGTCAGGGATTTTATTATATGCAGATAGAACGTGTTTAATCTGCTGTGCTGTGAATTTTACACTTTGGCCTCTGTGATGCACTTAAGTAATCTTCACCTAAATATTGTTGTGGGTTTTTTTTGTGTGTGTCAGGCACATTCATGCCAGCTCAAAACAGCATGGATATCCGCAAGGGGTTCCGTTTCTCTAGAATGTGCGTATTCAACTTTTCTGTGCTCGCTCAGGCTTTCTGCTCCAGGCTCTGCGTGTTCCCACATAAAGGAACATTTTGTGCATCATTTGACTCTTGATTCAATCACGTGTTTCCAGCTGCAGTCGGGAGGTTACGAAGAAGGGCTCCGGTTATAAACAGTACTATTTTCAGAAGCCATAATGGGAAAAGTTGCTGATTGATGTCAAAATCAAAAGATTTAGATTGATTATTATGGGTGAACGAAATAACAGTGAATAACCTTTTAGCTGTACCACCTGCAGAAGCAGGATGATAACCAATTTATTATTTATAGTTATTTATAGCTGTTGTGTCAGTTTTATAAATTATATAGCTGTGATGGTCTATAAAATTCCTATAAAGTGATGAAACACAAGAAAGTTTTTTTCCAACCATTACCTGAGAGGGCAAATCTCATGGTACTATGGAAATACCAACATCTGACATCATGAATATGATTTTATAGCTTTGCTGAACATTACTTGTAAAGTGCATTTCATCTCACAAAGGAATAACCCATCAGCTCGTATCTTTAAAGTGTTCGGTGTTTGTTGCCATGGTAATCTGTCTAGGCTGAGAGAGCCACTGTTCTTTAAAAGAAAACTCTGCCCTGAGAAAAAAAAGATGTTAGCAGTTAGCAGCGATGTTAGCAGTTAGTAGTGATGGTAAAAGGGAATGACAATTTTTTAATTTTAAATACAATTCATAGAATTCCTCAAATATCTTGTAAGATCTCTCTTGGTAAGATAAAAGTCATATATAAAGCATCTTTGGTCTTATGAGAAGGTGAAAACTTGTTAAGATGGAGGCACAACAGAAAAGGACACATGCTCTCAATATTGGAAAATAATATGCTTACCGGTATGTATTATTTATAAGACTTAAGCATCCATATACATATAAGCATCTGTATATATAGTCAGTTTACGTGGCCTACCACTTCGTGGCTGAGTTGCTGTTGTTCCCAAACTCTTCCATTTTCTTTGGACTTTGGAATATTTAGGAGCAAGGAAATTTCACGGCTGGATTTGTTGCACAGGTGGCATCCTATGACAGTTCCGCACTGGGAATCACTGAGCTCCTGAGAGCGGCCCATTCTTTCACAAATGTTTGTAGAAACAGTCTCCATGCCTAAGTGCTTGATTTTAGACACTTGTGGCCGGGCCAAGTGATTAGGACACCTGATTCTGATCATTTGGATGGGTGGTCAAATACTTTTGGCAATTCAGTGTATATGTGTGTGTCTGTGTGTGTGTGTGTGTGTGTGTGTGTGCGCGCGCGCGCAACTTTTTCAATATAAATATACCATTGACATAAGGTATGTTTCAATACATGTACAATATATGACAAGGTTTGAGAAGAACTACAGTAGTTTGCCTGCTGCAACCTCTTCTAGTGCTTCTCACTCTGCTTGTGTGTAAAATAAGGGAGCAATGCATTGAATTATCAGGCAATCTGCTCCCAAATCTGCAATTTCACTTGTGCTGTGATCCCAGAACTGAATTTCCCTTGTGAAACTCCTTTGCTCTCCATCAGCTGTGTCAACAGCTGCACTACTCTTCTGTCTAATTTGGCTTTTTAACATTCCTTTTTACTCCTTTTTGATCATTTTGGGGTCGTTCTGCTAGAATCAAATGTTTTTACAAGGACAGTGATCATTGTTACTGAAAGCTGAGTCTGCGTCCACCAATAATATTAACTATTATGTATCGTAGCAAAATTAGCAGCATGGGGAGGGAACATAAAAATGAGCAAAGCAATGTGAATATGTAATGTAAATATTCAAACATTTACAAGCTGTGTAACAATTAATTATTTTTTTCTGAGTTTCATCATGATCACTTAAAAATATTACCACATTTAATAAAGTCTAAGTTATATGATCTGCTGACTTCATTCTCCATCCATTACCAGGAGTATTTGTTTTTGTACAATCAATCACAGCTTTTAGACCACCACATCATACCTAGCAGCAAGGTCAACCACACCTCGTCCCTGAAATCAAAGTTTCTCAGAGTTGCTCTAATAAACCTCGCTAAATCACTCCTACACTAAGACTCCTTGTTAGGAATCTAAATGCAAAGTTAGCTATAAAAATGGCTCTGATAATCTTTGTCAATATGGGACCTGGCTTTTAAGTATTGTGGAAAACATTCTATAAAAGCTGTCTCTCAAACAGGAGTTAGCCTCAAAATAACAAAAGAAAATTAAGGCAGTTCGTATTAGTATTAAATCACACATTTTAATTTGGAGATTTGCACAGCCAGACATTTGGACCAGAATTTTTTTGCTTGATAACGCTTGTGCATGAGGTCCGATAAAGGATATTTTCCCAGCAGGTGGCAGAGATGCTTCAGAGTGCAATAAAACTGTCAAAATACCATCAAGAGCCTCTGATTCCTGTGATGTCAATCAAGGAGGCATATATATTTCATTTTCAGGTGAGTCACTGAGTGCCTCTGCAACCAGTATCCAGCCTGTGCTTCATTTTCTTCCTCCTCCTTCCGTCATCTGAAGCCCTTTAACAGCCAAGCTGGTGACGCATCAAATCAAGCTGAATTGACGCAGCCTGACATGCGTGACATTGATATTCATGGCCAATCACACAGGTCATTTCCAGCTGGTTGTAGGGGGAATTAGGCAGAAAATACAGACTGATGCAGATTTGTCCAACCAGTGTCTGGGATCCTTGGATTGTCTCTTGTTTGTGCCCTCATGTGTTTTTCCCGATGTGTCTCTGCTTATGGATGCACTCCATTGTCTCCTTATACTGATGAGTGTCTCATACACCAAAATATCTATTGCCACTTATAAATACGTAAACATTCTGATGAGGTGTTCATCCATGTCACACCACATTAATGTAATGATTTCCTTTTTATTCAGCATCTAAAAAAGCCACAAACTTGATGCACAATCGATGTAATAGAGTGGAGTGGCAAACATAAAGAAACTGGGAGATATAGCGGGAAATAGACACGAGAAAACTCTTTTTTTAACTCGACCAAACTTTCCCCGATTTGTGGCAGCGCATCCCTTACATTTCATGCACAACGTCACACTTCTCTTTGTGAAAAATACCGAAATTTGCATATTGTGCCTGACAGAGTTGCCCTACCTCTCAGCAGAATCACATCAGCAGTGCTGCAGTGTGAAGCAAATGGAGCCCAGTCACCACACAGTCTGCTTGTGTCATCCCCTATCTAGGTCACACAAACTAGGAGAGGACGCCGATGCTAAATGGCATCATTACTCCTCTAAGCGTTTGCCCTCCTTTGACTTTTCATGTGTTTCTGACAGACTTTTCAAAAGTGTTCTGTGGTCAAAGATTCTAGAAGTCGGCTGAAGTGTAACAATAAAGTAAGGGACCGATCCGAGGTTCCAGGGGCCACGCGCTAAGATCAGTGGATCAAACATGACTTTCTTTGATCTAGAGTAATTTACAGAAACTCTCAAGTGAGGTCATGCAGACTAGAGAGGACGGCTGCAACAAAGTGATAGGGCTATGAATGGCAGCACGGTGTTTGCATGATTTGTCTCCACTTTGGTATTTCCTGCATCTAAAAAAGGGGAATTTGTTGACTCCGATGGTTCATTTTTGCCCGAGGAGATTTGATCAAAGCATTTCTGATGCAGTGTGTCATCAATGGACAGTGCAGACTTCAAAGGGAATCAGATTCACGCGTGAAGTTGTGACTTTCTCTTGAGAAACAAAAAAAAGTAGCTTTATTGTACCATTTTTATGTGGGAATTCTGGGTAATATCCCAGCATTACAAGTCAGAGCCTTTCTTAGACAACAGGTTGCCAAAACCAATATAAAAAGATCTTATGTCCTCACCTAAAAGTAATTTATACTCAGTTCCTATACTTGATGGAATGTCCTGGTTCTATTTTCAGTGTAATACTGACTTCACATTCCTGGAAACCATCTATTTAACTTCGATCTCAGAGTTCACGGGAACGTAAACATCTTCAGCAATCTATCATGAGCGAACGCAGAAACCTCATGAGGGCATGTTCACTGAAGCACGTCCATCATTATGTGCTGTGATGGAAAGCTGTCAGTGAAGGAGAGATCATCTCCAGTTCAGATGAGGCTGATGTGCTTTAAAACGATGATGGAGAGCTGTGACGAGACAGTGTGAGGCTCTCCCTTCTTCTCTGCTGAAGTTGGAAATCACAGAGCCAGAACTAGATAGAGAAGAAACCCTCGAAGTCTGCAAAGCTCCGTGGTGCGGATGCTATTATCTGCTTAACATCGACACTCGAGAGTTCTAAAAATGGGAAGTGTTTACAGATCAGGGGGCCATGTTCTTTACGACGCCGTACAAGTCCACCGAGTCTGGTTTCAGTCAGACCGTTACGAGACTTATCTGCTTTCACTCTTTTGCCAGTGACTGAAACATGTTTTGCTGGTGGCCATTTAGCAGTGGTTCAGTGGTTACTGCCAGAAGCACGCTTGTCAACCTACCACATGGTTACAATTTACCAGCTGTTGTGACTGGTGATGGGGAAAATGAGAGTCGTGTGTTTCTGTTTGCTCAGCTAAGGCTTATGATTTTTCCTGTTTTATGTTCGTAGATAAAGATCAGCACCATGGCTAGTTGTTTTTCAAAAACTAATTGTGAAGTCACTTGGAATGGAAAGAAAGATTCAATTACTGGATAGCCGGCAAGAGTGGTGAGAATATCACTGACAACAATGGGGTCGTTGATATCGAGAGAAAAAAATAAATTACACAAAAAACTTATTATCAGTGGATGAGTCCACATCCTGATCGACAGCTTTCGTAAAGTTTTAGAGAAGTGTCTGCGGCACTGGAGTCCTAAAACTGATCAACTAAAAGAGGAGACCATAGATTCCACTTTTGTCCAAACCGAAAGCTTTAGAAGACCATTTCACTCCACTTTCACTCAATAAAACAGTGGGATCTGGATAGATGGAAAGAACCTCCCACCTTCATTAATTGAATCCATCTCCATCATCAAAATGAAAATGCATTGACCCCTGAGACTCAACAGTCAATATGTCTATTGGTCAAGAAACCCAGTCACATTAACAACACAACAAAAACCCGATCATCCAGGAACAAAAAATCCAGCTAGACTATATACAGACACTGTACAAATGACAATTCAGCAGCCAACGTATTGCATCAATTGAGAAATCTATAAGGACACTTGAATGTTTCAAAGCCTGCACCATCAGAACCATCCAATTTCAGATTTTTTTCTCACCACCTACTCATATCTGCCATAATTGGATGTTTACAACAGACAGCAAACCCATCAGCAGTCCATCGTGGAAACAGAGATACCATCCATGCCAGCTCTAGCATGACCTTTGACCTACTTCAAAAGGCATATGAGGTTCCTCAACATTCCTTTTTCTTTGGTTTGGACAGTTGAAAATAAACACACCCCCAACATTGGTCATTAAAAATAAGATCATTAGCAATTTTGTACAATAAAAGGTTATTTTAATATTCTTGTTGGAAATGCTAATTTGTTAGATGAACTGCAATTTGCTGACTTTTCATGCAGGAAAAGAGGACAAAATTTGTCAGTGTGCTGCAATCTCTGGTCTTGAATACTCCCAATGTCAATGCACCTGTGTATCAAATATGAATCAACAATGGAGAAAGGAGAATATAAAAATGTAATTGCAAAACAACAACATATCAATGGTTCCTTTGTGGGGAAAAAACAACAACAAGCAAACACCAATTTACCCCTTGTTTTGTTTTGTTTTGTTTCAATGGCATGGAAGAAAACGCAAAACTGAGTCTGAGCATGCACAAGAAAAAACTTCAGAAGGCTAAACCTGCCAAAAAAAAAAGATAAAAAGCTGACAATTGCACAGAGGAACAACTTTTTGATCAGCCAAGCTCCACTTCATCATGGAATAAACGACCTGACTGACAGGTAACCTGCTTTCCTTTACTCCACTAATCGTGACAAATGGCGTCAAATGGCAGACGTTTACACAAAGGAAGTCTAGTGTTTGTCAGTGGGCTGTTTTTTGTCCATCCATTCCAGATGTGGTCTTTTAAAACATACAGTTTTAAGTAAAGATGGCTTAAATTAAGCACTCTGTCCTCTCTTTGAGGAAATAAACATAACCTCAGAGTTTAAACTCTCCAGTTGAAGCTAAACAGTATTTTCTTTTATGTCTGTAATGTCCCATCAAACTGGCAAAGTGTCCATGCAGGACAAGCTGCAGAAATTCTGTACCTGCAATATCATCACTTTCTTATTGATGCAGAAAAGTGGAGCCCTGGAAAAGAACTCCACAGGCAATCCTTGGCATCAAAACCAAAGTTGCTTTCTCATTTTCGAGAACAAGTTGCCAAATGCTTTGTTCGCCCTCCAGTAAAGTCATTGTTGCGCTAAGTGGCTGAATTAGAATCATATTTATATGATAAAAAGGAAGAAAAAAATGTTGAGTTCACGTTTTTGATTAAACGATGGGGATTTATTCTCAGGAGAGGCCCATGATAAAGCCATGTAGAGGAATTCAATAAGCTTTTTTTTCCCGCTCTCGTAAAAGCCAAAAGTGGGTCATAGGATTATGGGAAAGTATTTTGCAAACAATTGTCTTCTTAATGCCTCAATTCTTGACTGCCGTGTAGGATTATAAGAAGAAATGGAGAACACGTCCTTTTTCATAAGGAGTGGGGGGAAAACTGAAGAAGGGAAACATATGAACTATCTAATCAGGACAGAGCTTCATTGGCATCCCTTGGGCTATGTTTTTTTGTGTTCAGTGAGGATGAGGCAAATCCTGGGAACAATTAGGGAAACATTTTATGACGCCCGTTTGAGTTATTTTAAAGCACCTGTGCAACTCTGCCTGAATGAAGCATTACCTTTCCCCACACCCACTCTAATGCACAGCTGAGGCCAAAGGTTATTAGCTCATATGTCACCCTTTGACAACTCGGCTCTACTGTTTCAGCAATGAGATACCTGGGCTGCGTCCCTGTGGCCATCCCATCAGAGGTCGCCTAAACTTTCAAGTCAATAGAGCTGAAGGCCGCTCTACGGCAGCTTTGAAGGTTTAATTTTGGTCTGTAAGTTCAGAATTCCAAAAGGTGTGAATAGAATGTTTAAATATTGATAAAGAAAGAGGTGACCAGAGGCAGTGAGCCAAATATTTCATTTCTTCTTGTTAGTACTTGTACTACGCCATTATGTCAGAGTTATTCATCACCGCGCTACCACGTGGTCATTATTTATAGGACATAATGTCTTGGAGTTTACATGAATCAGATGAGTCAATGCTTGTCTAAATATGAAGTCAACTACGTTTCCATTAATCATTTTTGTAATGCTTCTTAAAGTCAGAATTTTGTCAACAATAATCCCGCAGTGCATTTATATTCAGTTAATCTCTTTTTATAGAGCAGCCAGTTTTGATGCGTTTGGGCCTATAATTACATTGCTGATGAGTTCAGTTGAGGAAGTAAATGCAAACCAAAGACTTCCTGCTGTTGCCTTTATTGTCAACCAGCTGCCAGTAAAGTTTCTTTGCAGGGCGGAGCGGAAAGTGGACAGTTTGATGAAATGTAGGTAGCTTCACAGTAAACAAGTTAAGGCTTTAAAATTTATTGTGTCTCACCCTTTTTGTCATCTTATGTGTTCGGTGCCCTGCAGCAAACAGCATCTGCACTCTGGCAGGACCCACTGGGAAGCAGAACACAACTGCCTGGAAAGTGGCTGCTAAGTTGCAATCCTGCTGTGTGGCTAAAACAGTTGTATCCTAGAGGGCCAGTCCCCTTGGGCTCTGCAAGATCAGGCAGTCATTTGGGGCAACGAAGCAGCATCTAGGGAAAACTTAGTAACTTTCAAATACTGAATAAAGCACATTGATATTGGCTTCTGCACCTAAGTCATTTGTTTTAATGTAGTATAACTATTTGAGCTTTTAAGTTGTGCCACATAACATTCTCTATTGGATAGTCCTTGAAATTTTAAGATGTACAACTACTTTGAAATTGTCAAAACATTAACAGACTTGGTCTTCATATTTTCAAGACACCATTTTATAGAATCAAATCATTAGTACAATTTAAGTCAAAGGAATTTAAAGGATTGGGAAAACAATTGACCTTAATTTTATGGCACATAGTGCAGCCCTCCACCAGAGGAAAATGTGCTCTCTTGTCATACGGCATCAAGGATGTTAATCTGTCTGGATTAATGTACCGTATTTTCACGACCATAAGGCCCACTGTACTAAAAGGTGCAGTCTCAGTTATGGGTGCTATTTCTGTATTTAAAACATACATAAGGTGCACCGTATTATTAGGCGCATGCTGAAACATACAGTAAAAATGACAACGGAAGTAAAACAGTGAGTTTCGACACATTTATTGAACAAAATATTCATTCTTCCGCCACAAAACCATCAAAGTTTTCATCTTCTGTATCTGAATTTAACCGCTGCACTATTTCAATGTCCAACATCCCGAATTCCTCTTCTTAATCATCTGAATCGGACTCACTGACCGGTTCCGCTTCAGCATTGATTTTGTGAAAGCTCTTCCAATACATGAAGACGCCCATCATAGACCATGCGTCTACAATCCACCTGCATATGGTGGCATAACTCGCCCGCCGCTGCCTCATAGTCTTTGTGAAGGAGTGTTCGCCTTCCGTCATCCAGTGCTCTGTCCGTTTCCGTGGCAGCCAAGAACCACGGTGAACGACAACTTCTCGTGCCCCGTTGTGCGTATCGCCACCGTGCTGGTCCCGTTTTCTCCACTTTGTGCGTCAAAGGGATGTTAAAAGTCAGAGGGATCTCATCCATGCTGGTGATGTGGCTGGGCGCGGTTATCTTGTCGCGGTAGTAGGTGCGGAAGATGGCCGCCCTCTCCTGGTTAGGGTTAGGGAAGATGGCCGCCCTCTCCTGGTTAGGGTTAGGGAAGATGGCCACCCTCTCCTGGTTAGGGTTAGGGAAGATGGCCGCCCTCTCCTGGTTAGGGTTAGGGAAGATGGCCGCCCTCTCCTGGTTAGGGTTAGGGAAGATGGCCGCCCTCTCCTTGTTAGGGTTAGGGAAGATGGCCACCCTCTCCTGGTTAGGGAAGATGGCCACCCTCTCCTGGTTAGGGTTAGGGAAGATGGCCGCCCTCTCCTGGTTGGGGTTAGGGTTAGGGAAGATGGCCACCCTCTCCTGGTTAGGGTTAGGGTTAGGGAAGATGGCCGCCCTCTCCTGGTTAGGGTTAGGGAAGATGGCCACCCTCTCCTCGTAATCCATGGGCAGCCGCTGCGCAACAATTGTCCTCGCGCGTTTGGAGAGATGCCGCCTCCTCATTAAGCGAAAACACTAAGATTGCTCGATTGCCATTTTCAGCCGCATATTCGATGGCCTGCAGTTTAAAGTAAGCCTCATTCATACGTGTCTCGCTTGACCGGCGCTATTTTAGGGGATCCTTACGCGTAGGTGTGCCGCTAATCGATTGGCGGAGCGTTTACCGTTGTGCACCCACCAAAGGTGCACAGCAGATTTTGGAACTCAGTCCACACACAAGGCGCACCATATTATAAGGCGCACCGTCGATTTTTGAGAAAATTTCAGTGTTGTAGGTGCACCTTATAGTCGTGAAAATACGGTACCTGTGTGTATTCTGACAAGGTGTCACAGTGACAAGTGGCCTGTCAGCCACTCTTGATAAGTTTCACAAGCTTGACATTAGTTTTCACATGTCCAAACAGAAACTCCAGATGTCAGGGACAAGCATTTCAAGCACAGCCCCCAAAAGGAATGAGAAGCTTTGTCCCACATTTAGAACGCCCCAAGCATTAGATGTGTCAATACTAATGAGAGGCGTGTCTAGAAGTGGAAACTGAATGTGGCCTTTTACAGTTCTCCAAAAAGAAAAGTGAGGCCATGCCAAACCTTTTATGTTTCAGTCGGTCGTGTTATGACTTTGTTTTCTACCAAGTGGCCTTTGGATGCCCTAAGCACATCAGGATGTTACACCGCAAGCACAAACACTGAGGGGAAGCAGAGACTGGGGAAGAGATGCGTTTCCACCATGAACGGGGGTCAGTGTGAGGTGGAACTTATCTCTATGTGTACAGATGTGTTAAGTAGAATATGAAAACATATTGTGATTGCCTTACATTCGCCTCAAGAGTAAGTTCACATTACAAAAAAGGAGAAGTCCAATAATGACTTCAAATGTACTGTCCATGACAGCCTACCTGAGCGATCTACACTGTAAACTTTTGCTGGCCTCTAGTTTATTCTTCTCCATCTAATCACCAAAGGGAGACACCGTAATCTTATACAGCAGAGAAACAAGTTAATTTTTATATAAAAAATGTACGTTTAGTAAAGTAAAGCTATAGTAACCGCCGAATGGTGTTAAGCCCCCTTTTCTGAGACTTTATTTAGATTATGTATTATTCATAGTTCCTTTTACACTCAAAAAACATTGACCAAACATTCCTATACATACATGCTATAGTTTATTGCAAATTAAATTCAGCTGGAGGATCACCGTGACTTTCATAGTACTTTCATTTGCAATGGGGAGACTTTGATCTCTACATGAAAAGTAGTGTTCTACTCGATACCTATCACTGTAGGCTATAATTTTTCAACAATGTGAACAGTGTCTTTGAGCTTTGAATCTCAAATATGGGATATTAACCCTTAATCTTAAGCAGAACCTAAGTAGGAGCATATGCAAGGGCCTATGCTTGGAAATAGACAAGGCTTTTGTTGCATGTGCAGCATGTATTTTAATGTACAGTCCTTCTTTGGAGGTCTGAAATGACATCTCCTCATCTTGCCATGAGGTAGGACAGCCTTTGCCTCAGGCGGATGAGGACAAGATGTTGCTTCCTGATGAGCTTTGCCAAGTGCTTCGGGAGCCGCTGTGCTGGGGAGTCATGCCTTTCATTCAGTATGTGGGGTTACAAGTGCCTTTTACAGATGCCCCGTGAACTCCCTCTTCTTGTTCCTCTTTTCAGGCATCCAGGTAGGAATTATCTCGTAACACATCACGCAGGCATTGTATCAGGACACGTCAGTGATGTCATGGAAGACAAGTAGGGACAGTCATCCTCCTGCTGCTGTAGCTTCTAACCACCTTATTCAAGCCCCTTTTTGCATCAGTTCAGGTTGCTCCTGCGATTAATTAAACTAGATAAGATAAGATACTTTTTATTGTCAACTCCATGTTTTGAACATACAGATGAACCAAAATACTGTTTCTCTTCTCTCTAGCTTACTAGAGTAGATCATTTGAATTTCTAGTTGTTTGTGTGTTTCTCTTTGTGGGATAGGAGTGGTGTGTGATGTGGATGCATGTTCCA